>NW_006921913.1:4013950-4019360 GCF_000298275.1 Orycteropus afer afer
GTTTTCAAGGTTGTAATCATTACCAAATCAGACTGCCTCATTTTTCTCCCATAGAGCAGCTGGTGGGTTAGAACTGCCAGGCTTCAAGTTGCTGCAGAGTGCTTAACCAATGTGCCACCAGGGCTCCTTCCATATAACCTCCAAAACCAAAAAAAAACAAAATCATTGCCATCAAGTCCATGACTCATAGTGACCCGCATTGGCTTCCAAGGCTATATAGACTTATGGAACCAGATTGCTCTATCTTTCTTTCACATAGTGCATGGTGGATTTGAACCACTGGCGTTTTGGTTAGCAGCTAAAATGCCTTAACTTCTGCCACACCAGAGATCTGTATAACCTAGAGTACTTTAAATCCAAGGCATTTCATAGAGTCTGGAATGTTTTAAGCAGAAAAGGTTTATTTACTGATATTTTGTAACTGATAAAGACACAATTAATGCCAAATTAATTAATATGAAGATGAGAACACTAGTATATTAAAAACAAAATAATGCACAAAATAAAGAAGTGAAATATTCAGATGAAAAAGATTATCAGCAATTTAAAGATAATCTTGGATTTGCTAAATTTTTTAACTTTTTTAATAAATACTTGCTAAAAAATACATTATTTGTAGCCTACACAGTTTATAATAATATTTATACCTTTAAATAGGTTTCATTATGATGTTTGTGTAGACGTGTTAAGAATGTTTCATTGGACATGGTATATAAAACTAATTCTTGTATAGCCTTGGATTTTGTGAGATGACTTAGAAGAATAATTGAATTAACTTCCATCTTTGGCCTTAGCGAAGTTATTGGCACTGGAAACTGACAAAATGTACAAGGTGATTTTCATCTACGTAGCATAAGACTGAAACCTCCAAGAGAAAAGACATGAGGTGAGGCTTTTGGTTTCCTTTGTTTCTCTGGACAACTTTTCTACTACAAAACAGAGGTGGAATCTGAGCAAAGTACAGCTGTCCTGCTGTTCTACGGAGGCATAAATCATAGTATGGGAGGAATCCAAGTATCCTAGATGAGTTTTGCTTCCAGGAGTGTCCTATAAGTGAAGTGCTTTTAGTAAGATATATTTAATTTGCTTATGATTGCTTGTGATAAACAAACCTTAAATCTATAAATTTGCAAGGCATTGCTCTTTGGGAAATATTATTCATGCTAGGTAAATGTCTGGGTGTGATATGGAGATGTTTTATTACCTAAAGTGTTTCATTTCTTATAGAAACTTCTTCTGTTTGCCTGCGGTACAGTACATGCAATGCAGGAAGAATAAATGTAAGTATTTGGGAAAACAAAAACAAAACAAATATCATACTTAATGCTGACATTTTAATTAATACTGCAAGTCTTTTTTTTGTTTGTTCCTCATTCTTGTAAAATGAGGAAGGGTAGTCTGTGAAGCTTATTATGCACGTGTCCACTTTAACATTCCAGTGAAAGTCCTAACCTTTGAATAAATCAAGTCAATGAAGAAATCAATAAAATGGTCACTATTAATAGATAATATGATTATGTATATAGAACATGAAAAGAAATATGAAAATAAATTATACAAATAAATATACTTAATAAAATAACTTAGGGTCAGTATGTAAAACTAATTTTTTTCTTCATAGCTGCAACAATCAAGGAATATTATGAAGCATATATTAACATGTTACATAATTAATGTTTTAGAATATCTACAATGGGAAATTCTAATTTGTGCTCATCTTCCTGGATAGATTATAATTTGACATGAGATCCTATTGCTAAGTAATCAGTTTCTCTCCTGTTCTCTGAGGAGTAGTTTCCTCCTTGATATACCTATAAATTGGTGTTTGCTTTGAATTCCATTCAGCCTTCTTTCAGTATCTTGCCCAGTACTCCTGTCTCTATCCCAGATTAACCAACTTTAGTATAACCTGTATATGTTGGATCTCTAAGTAAATGTTACTTATCGTTTCCAATTGTCTCCTATATTTTGATTAACTCTCTTTATCTTGAGCTAAATCAGACTTGAGAAATATGCAATTTTGGACATTTATAATTGCACACTCAGCTATTACCCCCCAGATTACCAAATGTGGTAATTACCAACTCAGCCAAATTACACCCCAAATCTGTTTTACCCCAGGAAATAATTCTATAGCCATACCCTATTACCTGTGTAAGATGATGAAATATCATGTCTGAATGACGAATATCAAGATTTTACAACTCTTTTCCACAGCTGTTTTATTGGTTACTTTGTATTAATGAACTGAAATCTACATATGTTTTCTGGATGAACAAATTATGGACATCAGACTTGACAGATATCTCCCTTCAGAATTTCTGTTATTCCCCGTTTTATATTGATTTCTCTTTACCCACCACTGCTCTAGTTTGACATTCTGAATTTTGAAATGTATTTTATTTATATAATAGGTCTAGATTATTTTTCTGTTGAGTGATGAGTGAGAGAATGGCATTGGTCAACCTTGGAAAACCTTTAGTCTGGGAAGAAAATATTGCTTATAGATGAAATTAAGATGTGTCTTTATTTCCATCAGAGGTATAGACACGCTATTCTAACTTTCTATCTCCATTTGTCACTTTCCTTACCCTAATTACAACTACATCCTTCCATTTGTTGTCATAAATCCTCATTGGAAAGCTCCTTTAATCCCTGAATCTGAAGTGTTGAAGTGTTAGAAGTGAAAAACTACCGATGAGTATTTTTATAAGAAAATTCAGAAGATAATTTTAAGAATGCTTTAAAATTTGTGTATTTATTACAGCTGGTGTGGAAATAGAGATGCCAAAAATCAGTACAGCAACTGTTGTTTAGTCTGAACCTCTTTCATGAGAAGTATAAAATATCTTTAACTAATGGGAATGGTTGTAAATACTCTGGCACAAATTAGGATCACTTTTGTCCTAAACCCCTCATATTTCCTTTGTTTTGAGGCAAGATGCTGGCCACTAAAGTTATCATATACTAACACAAATCCTTATTCAAATATTTTCCTCAGATTTTTTTTTTCTGACGTCTTTACTCATATGTTACTGATTTCCCTACAAAAACCTATGGACCATAAAAGGTCAGCAGTGGCTATAAAATTATTCAGATCATCTCTGTATTTTGTCTTTCTATGCCCTCTTCTGAATCCAGTTTTAATTTCTGGAAGTTCCCTGTCAATAAGATGCTGCAATTTGAGTAGTCATTCCAAAGTCCGCATAAACCATGAAGTATAGAATATTTGCTACCCAGTCCTGTACAGAAAGTTTGTGCACCATGATCTGTACCATGTGATATAGCAGAAATACAATGCAAGATAACATATATTAATAAAAATGTGCAAAATTTAATAATCAAATAATTATACAAAGAACTTTTATATCACCACATACCATCCATTGGTGTTGAGTCGATTCTGACTGATGCAAACTGATAACACAGATTAGAACCGTTACTTAGGATTTTCAAGACTAATCTTCATAAAAGCAGACTGACACATCTTTCTCCTGTGAAACACCTGGTGGGCTTGAACCATTGTGATTCCAGCGAGGAGCCAAGCACTATTAACCACAGCACCACCATTTTTTTTTTAATTTTTATAATGATTTGTGTGAAAGTTCACAGAGATAATTCATTTTCCATACAGCAGCTCACATATACTTTGTCTCATAATATTAACTACAATTTGTCACAGTGCAAAAGCTCCCCTCCCACTTCCTCCCCATAGTTTCTTACCTCTTCCCTGTGTCCTTTCCTCCCATGCAGTCTTGCCCTCTGATATGTCTCCCTGTGCATACAGAGCCTTTCTATTCTCCCATGATTTATTTCTTCAAAGAGTGTATCTATTTAATGTAAATGTTCAGCTCATATGCCTGTCTTTTGTTTGACTGGAAGCCACAGAAGGCGGTTCAATTCCAGACCTGAAGGGCAGCTAGGGGCCATAGTCTCAGTGGTTTCATCAGGCTCTATCAGGCCAGCAAACCTGGTCCTTTTTTTTTTTCTAATGATTTTGAGTTTTGTTCCACATTGTTCTCCCACTCTAACCAGGATCTCCTACAGACATCTCCGTCCAAGTGGTTGATGTGGTAGCCAGGCACTATCTAGTCCTTCTGGTCTCATAATCATATAGGCTGAGGATTGCATGGAGTATCAGTTGCTTGGACTAATTGTTTCCATGAATCTTTGGTTTTCTTCATTCTTCTTTGCTCTGGATAAGGAGAGACCTGTTGTTGTATCTAGATGGCTGCTTGAAAGCTTTTCAGATTCCAGTCACTACTCACCAAAGTAGGATTTGGAACAATATTTTGTGTAGTATGTTATGTCAATTGAGCTTGATGTTCCCTGTGACTATGGTCCCAAGCCCACAGTTCCAAATACTTGTTACCTCTGGGTAGCTGCTGTGGCCAAGAAGTGACTACAACCTTGTCCCTTGTCAGCTCTACCATCTACCTGGGAATTCTTACAGAACATACCAATACACTTGTAGAAACATTGTCTGCCAACCCTATACATGGTCTTGGATACACTCCCCCCTGCATAGACATACCTAATAGTTCAGCCTGTCCATCCATCTATCCACCTGTATATCAATGTTTGCCTTCACTGACAACACAGTATTTGACGTGCAAAAGGGTTCATCTCTGTTATCTGTACCTCCCATGTACCTCTCTATGTCTTCCTCATCCTCAATGCCACCATGTTGATCACTCACATTTGGTGCATTGCTCTTCTCTTCACCCAAATCAATACTTGTCTCTACCTAACTAACAGTGTTCCCTCCCCTCCCCTCTTACCCCTGGTAGCCAACAAAGAAAATTTCCTTTCATATATAAATCTATCCTTGACTTTTGCAATAATAGACTAATACAATATTTGTCCTGTGATGTACTTATTTCATTCAGCATAGTGCCCTCCAAGTTCATCCATGTTTGTGGTGTTTTACAGATTCTACTTTATTCTTTAGGGTTGCACAGTATTCCGTTGTGTGGTACCATAGTTTGGTTATCCATTCTTCAGTTGATGGACATCTAGGTTGTTTCCATCTTTTGGCTATTGTAAATAGTGCTGTGATGAACATGTTGTTGTTGTTATTGTTGTTATGTACCATCGAGTCGAACCTGACTCATAGTGACCCCTCATTGGGTTTCTGAGGCAGTATCACTACGGAAGTAGATTGCTCCATTGCCCTTCTGAGGAGTGGCTGATGGGTTTGAACTGCCAGCCTTCTGGTTAGCAGTCAAGTGCCTTAGGCACTACGCTACCAGAGCTCCCGGGTGCATATATCTGTTCTGGTCCTGCCTCTCACTTCTTTAGGATATATACTTAGTAATGGAATGGCTCAAATAGGGTGCTAGAGACATTTCTAATTGCAACTTTTTAAGGAATCACCATACTGCTATCCACAGTGGTTGTACCATTTTGT
>NW_006921913.1:4025090-4025737 GCF_000298275.1 Orycteropus afer afer
CTAGGATTTCCAATACGATGTTGAATAGAAGTGGTGATAGAGGGCATCCTTGTGTGGTTCCTGTTTGCAAGGGGAATGGTTTCAGTCTCTTTCCACTGAGAAAAATATTGACTGTTGATTTTGCATATATGCCCTTTATTATGTTGAGAAATATCCCTTGATTCTGGTTTTGCTGAGAGTTTTGATTAGGAATGGATGTTGAATTTTGTCCAGTGACTTTTCTGCATCAATTGATATGATTATGTGGTTCTTTTCCTTTGTTTTATTTATGTGGTAGATGACATTGTTTGTTTTTCTAGTTTTAACCATCCTTGCAAACCTGATATGAACCCCACTTGGTCATGCTGAATTATTATTATTATTTTATTATTTTTATTTTTTTGATATCTTGTTGGAGTCAATTGGCCAGGATTTTGTTGACTATTTTTGCATCTATGTTCATGAGTGGATAGGTCTATAGTTTTGCTTTTTAGTGATGTCTTTGCCTAGTTTTAGTATCAAGGTTATGCTTCCTTCATAAAATGAATTTGGGAGGATTCTGTCATTTTGCATGTTTTTGAATAGTTTGAGCATGATTGGTGTCAGTTCTGCTGCCAATGTTTGATAAAATTCTCTGGTGAAACCGTCTGGGCCAGGATTTTTTTTTT
>NW_006921913.1:4025982-4028890 GCF_000298275.1 Orycteropus afer afer
TGGTTTAAAGTGTTGATTTTAGTTCTTTCTTCTTTTTTGATGTGTGCATTTATTGCTATAAATTGGCCTCTGATCACTGCTTTTGCTGTGTCTCAAAGATTTTGGTATGTTGTGTTTTCATTCTTGTTGATTCAAGTAAGTTTTTAATTTCATTTTTTATATCTTCCATGACCCAGTCATTCTTAAGAAGATGTTGTTCAGTTTCCATGTGTTTACTCTTTTTCTGTTATATTCCTATTGTTTATTTCTAATTTGATAACATCGTGATCTGAGAAGATGCTTTGCAATATTTCAATGTTTTTCTTTTTTTAAATTTAAGGCTACTTTATGACCTAACATATGAAGTATCATGGAGAATGTTCCATAGGCACTGGAAAAGAATGAATGTTGTGCTGTTGTTGGGTGAAGTGCTCTGTAGATGTGTATAAGTTCAAGTTGGTGGATTGTATTGTTTAGCTCTTCTGCTTCTTTGTTGAATTTCTTTCCAATTCTTCTATCTTTCATTGAAAGTGAAGTATTAAAGTCTCCTACCATCACTGTATGAGCTCTGGTGGTGTAGTGCCTAAGGCATGTGACTGCTAACCAGTAGCCTGGCAGTTCAAGCCCACCAGCCATTCCTTGGAGGGAAGGTTGGGCAATTTACTTCCATAGTGATACTGCTTCAGAAACCCAAGGAGAGGTCACTAAGAGTTGAGTCTGACTCCGCAACAGTGAGTTACTATCAATGTGGAGTTATCTATTGGCCTTTTCAGTTCTTCTAAAGTCTGGTTTATGTATTTTGGTGCTCCTCCATGTGGTAATAGATATTTATTATGGTTATAACTTCTTGTTCAATTGATCCTTTGATCATTATATAATGTCCTTCCTTGTCTCATATGGTGGTTTTTGTCTTAAAGTCAATTTGATCAAAAATTAATATAGGCACTCCTGCTCTTTTTTTAGTTGCCATTTGTTTGATATATCTTTTTCCAAACTTTAATTTTAGTCTATTTTTGTCTTTGTTTCTTAGATATGTCTCTTGTAAACAGCATATTGATGGGTTATGTTTTCTTTTCCAGTCTGCTCCTGTCTGTCTCTTGATTAGTGCATTTAATCCATTGACATTCAGAGTAATTAACGACAAGTATAGGAACTCTGGTAGCATAGTGCCTAAGGCACTTGACTGCTAACCAGAAGGCTGGTGGTTCAAACCCACCAGCCACTCCTCAGAAGGAAGTTTGGGCATTACTACTTCCGTAGTGATACTGCCTCGGAAACCCAAGGAGGGGTCACTATGAGTCGGGGCCGACTCAATGGCAAATAACAACAACAAAAATCGACAAGTATGAATTGGTTGCTGTCACTTTGTTATGTGTTTTTTCATGGTGTTCCTGGTTTCTTTCTTCCATATAATTATCTGTGCTGAGTTCAATATGTTTATGAATTGTGTTATCATTTGTAATTTTCTCCCAGAGTTTAGAACTATCCATTCTACCTTACAACTTTATTGACTTCCTCACCATTTAGAAGATCTGTAACTACATTATTTTTCCCACTTTTTGTTTTATAGTGTTCTCATTTGCCAATTGATGTCTCTGGTTCCCTGTTTATAATCTCATGATCTTATTTTACTTTAGATACTCTCATAGCTGTGTTGGTTTCTGGGTTATGTCATCTTGTATATTAATGGTCAGTTATTGTTTGCTGTTATTGGCTTTCTGTTCAAAGGACTCTCTTTAGTATCTCTTACAAAGTTGGTCTGGTATAAACGAATTCCCTTAATTTCTGCTTATCTGGAAATTTCCCAATTTCACCATCATATTTGAGGGATAATTTTGCTGGGTGTATAATTCTGGGTTGGACATTATTCTCTTCCAGTGTTTTATAGATACCATCCCATTGCCTTCTCACTTGAGCTTATTCTTCTTGGTTGTCTTTTGTAGGTAACTTTTCATTTTACCCATGCTGCTTTCATGATTCTTTCTTTCATTTTCGTGAGTTTGATGATGATATGCCTTGGTGATTTTCTTTTGAGATCTATGCTGTATGGGGTTTGTTGGACTTCCTGAATGGCTATATTTTCATCTTTCATCATATCAGAGAAGTTCTCTTCCAATAAATCTTGGAAAATTTCCTCAGTGGTATTCTATTTTTCCTGTTCTGGAATTCTGATTACATGCATGGTATTCCTTTTGATGGCATTTCACATGAAACTTAGGCTTTCTTCGTTTTGTTTTGATCTTTTTTTTTGTGGGTGATTGATACATTTCCAAATAAGTATTCAGGTATTTGTTTCCAATCTCATTATTTCTGTCTTCCATTGATTCATTTATGCTCCTTTGCTTTTTCAATGTTATCTACTTCTGAAAATTTAGTATTAATCTTCTGGATTTCTGTCTGTAGATTTTTGTATCATTTCTAATTTCTCATTTTGTTTTTGTATTTTCTTCTATAATCATTCTATGGTTTTCTCTGTGTTTTCCTTAATTTTGTCAGTGTTTTCCTTGATCTGTCTTTTTATCCTTTGAAGGCACCTAAATATAATTTTACTGAATTCCTTGTCAGGGTGTTCCAATGCAGCTTCTTCCTCAGGATTGTGTTCTAGGTCTGTATCCTGCTCTCTTGTTTCTACTTTATCATGCTTCTTTGTGTGGACTGTGATGGTCTGTTATCTCCAAGACATTGTGTCATTGTTGTACTTAGATCTCTGTTAACTGTTTGTGAGGAGCAGTTAAGGGTGAGTCATACTCTTCTTGGTGGTCAATTATCATTGGGCAGTTGGTAGAGAAGGAAATAGTGGCTGTCACTCAGTAAGTGGAGCTGCAGGATGTTGTTTGTATGGGCACAGTTTCTGTCTCATACTCAGTAGAACAAAAACAATGATAGGATAACCATCAAAAAAGTAAGAGCAAGTGGACAAAAACCACAC
>NW_006921913.1:4030884-4031687 GCF_000298275.1 Orycteropus afer afer
ATGTCCTTCTTTGTCTTGTATGGTGGTTTTTGTCTTAAAGTCAATTTGATCAGAAATTAATATTGCCACTCCTGCTCTTTTACAGTTGCCATTTGTTCGATATTTCTTTTTCCAACCTTTGATTTTTAATCTATTTTTGTCTTTATCTCTAAGGTGTGTCTCTTGTAGCCAACATATTGATGGGTAATGTTTTCTTATCCAATCTGCAACATTCCTTCTCTTGAGTGGTGCATTTAATGCGTTAATATACAGGGTAATTATTGATAAGTTTGAATGTTTTGCTGTCATTTTGTTATGTGTTTTTTCATGGTGTCCCTGGTTTCTTTGTTCCATATTATTTTCTGTGCTAAGCTCATTATATTTATAAATCGTAGTATCATTTCCTTTGTTGCTGTTGTTGTATTATATGCTGAATATTTGTGCTTGTCTTCTTTTTTATTGTGATGTGATGGTTTATCATTTATTCTTTGAGACTACCCTATGATTTATAATTTTATCCCCAAGTTTAGAACAGTCCATTTTATCTTGCAACTCTCTTAACTTCCTCACCATTTAGAAGTTCTGTGTCTTTTCCCTCTTACTGTTTGTAGTTGTCCTCACTTGCCAATTGATGTCTCTGGCTCCCTGTTTACAATTTTGTAAGCTCATTTTACTTTGGATATATCCATAGCTGTGACTTCTGGGTTATGTTATCTTGTGTATTAATGGTTGGTTTTTAGTTTTTATTTTTGGTTCTCTGTTCAAAGGACTCCTTTTAGCATGTCTTGTAAGGTTGGTCTGATTTTAACAAATTCCCTTAGTTT
>NW_006921913.1:4031787-4033081 GCF_000298275.1 Orycteropus afer afer
GAGGATGACTTGAAACACTTACTGATGAAGATTAAAGACTACAGTCTTCAGTATGGATTAAACCTCACTATAAAGAAAACAAAACTCCTCCCAACTGGACCAATAAACAGCATCATAATAGATGCAGAAAAGATCGAAGTTGTCAAAGACTTTATGTTACTTTGTTCTATAATCAACACCAATGGAAGCACGAGTCAAGACCTCAGACAATGTATTGTGTTGGGCAAATATGCTACAAAAGACCTCTTACAAGTGCTGAAGAGCAAAGAAGTTTCCTTGAATACTAAAGTGTGCCTAACCCAAGCTATGGTATTTTCAATCACTTCATATGCATGTGAGAGCTGGGCAGTGAATAAGGAAGACCAAAGAAGAGTTGATGCTTCTGAGTCATGGTGTTGGCTAAGAATACCAAGAGTACCATGGACTTCTAAAAGAACTAATACATTTGTCCTGGAAGAAGTGCAGCTGGAATGCTCCTTGGAAGCGAGAATGGCCAGACGTTGTCTCACTTACTTTGGTGATATTGTAAGAAGGGATCATTTCCTGGAGAAGGATATCATGCTTGGTAAAGTGAATGGTGGACAGAAAAAAGGAAGGCAACCAATGAGATGGATTGACACAGTGGCTGCAATGATGGGCTCAGATATAGCAAGGATTGTGAGGCTGGCACAGGACTGGGCAATATTTTGTTCTACTGTACATAGGGTCACTATAAGTTGGAGGTGACTTGACAGCACCTAACAATAACAACAGCAAGAGCTGGGTGAAGACCTCTCAACATTGGGCTTCAGCTCTGCCTCTTGCTCCCACCCCCACTGAAACTAGATGTTTCTCTTAACTCAGGCAGCTGGTGGCAGCAAGGTTGAGAAACCCAAGGTTGATAAGTAAAATGGCACATTCCCAAGATTATTAAGCAGCAAAATAGGCCACCAGTTTATGTCCAGAAACAGTCCCAAGATTAGAATGCAACATGGCAGTACACTGAATGAAGACTTATCTACATGCAATGTCTAAGCATGCATGCCAAAAAGCTCAGAAACATTTCTCAAAGTTGTTTCTTACATACTGGAAGCAGACCATAGGGAAGGCAATTACTTAGCTTCTCAAAGCAGATACCACCGTGGAGTTGATTACCACTCTCATCATGGGGAATCACTACATCCAGCTTCCCAGCCACTCAAAATCAGGCCCAGCCAAGTTGATAGATAAGCTTAAGTACCACACACCAAAAACTCAGAAAGTATCAAGCTGAACTAGTATTACCTTCACCAAACCTGTTTTTTTTTTTTTTTTT
>NW_006921913.1:4033861-4034741 GCF_000298275.1 Orycteropus afer afer
CCTATTACCATCCCCATACTTTACCCCCACTGCAAACATACATGGGTGTGCAGAAACACATCTTGAGAACAGAAGCAGGATATATATCCATCTAATATTCTCCTTCAACTTCTGGAGTCCTGACAATCGGTATCTATTGTCAGGCAACATGCCAGTCTACTGGCTGGATGAATAGTAATTAAAGAGTTTGGGTTATAAATAAAGCTTTTAAAAGTTAATATGTTATCTTGTGGAAAGTGAAGAGGCATTGAAGGTTTAAAGCAGTGGAGAAAAGAGATAGTCAAACTTGTGTTTTGGAAAAACAATTTGGATAGTAAAATAGAATTTGTATTACAATACAGAGGAGCAACAAAATAGGAAGAAAGTTAGGATATAATTCTAATATTGCTTTTTTGTTTCCATTCACATTAATGATGAACTTCTGCTTATTCTTCAAAATACATATCAAAAGTGTTCTAGGAAAGATCAGTAGGACTCCCCTTAGCAAAATTTAATAGTTACTGCTGTACTGTTACCTCCCAAATATCTTATTATCGATATGATGACAAGAATTTTGTTGTTGTCTAACATCTCAGGTATAGAGGATTGAGGTAATCGTATTTCAGAATTAAAGGAAGGCTACTCCTAGGAAGAAAGATTGGGCAATCTACTTCTGTAGTGATGCTGCCTCAGAAACCCAAGGAGGGATTGCTATGAGTCAGATTCGACTCGACAGCAGTAAGTATCAAAAATGATGTGTAATTTTCTCTTATTTTATTTAGACAGTTTTGTATGTATTTATTTCTTCTGTTATCCCATTCCCTATTCATATTTTCCCATATCTTTAAAGATAATCATTATAATGACTAAAAGATGTCACTACATGTATATGTTATAGAAT
>NW_006921913.1:4064311-4065705 GCF_000298275.1 Orycteropus afer afer
GAGCAGAAAATTTCCAAGGGTGGTCTTGAAGGAAAAATATCATATTGAACTGTGCAAAGACATGGAGTTAGAAAATCAAAAGGGAAGAACATGCTCAGCATTTGTCAGGCTGAAAGAACTGAAGAAAAATTCCAGTCTCAAGTTGCAACACTGAAAAATTCTGTGGGCAAAATACTGAATGATACAAGAAGCATCAAAAGAAGATGGACAGAATATAGAGTCATTGTTCCAAAAATATTGGTTAACATTCAACCATTTCAGGACGTAGTATATGATCAAGAACCAAAGGTATTGAAGGAAGATGTCCAAGCTGCACTGAAAGAATTGGTGAAAAACAAGGCTCCAGGAACTGATGGAATACTCATTGAGAAGTTTCAACAAATGGATGCACTGGAGGCACTTACCCATTAATGCCAAGAAATTTGGAAGACATCTACCTGACTGAAAGAGATTGATATTTTGCCCATTCCAAAGAAAGGTGATCCAACACAATGTGGAAATTATCAAACAATATCATTAATATCACATGCAAGTAAAATTTTGCTGAAGATAGTTTAAAAATGATTACAAAATGATTGCAGGGAACTTTCAGAAATGCAAGTTGGATTCAGAAGAGGACATGGAATGAGGGATAACATTGCTGATGTCAAATGGATCTTAGCTCAAAGCAAAGAATATCAGAGAGATATTGCCTGTTTTTTATTGACTACTGACCACAGGCTTTTGATTGTGTGGATCATAACAAATTATGGATAACATTGATAAGAATGGGAACTTCAGAATACCTCATTGTGTTCATGATGAACCTGTACTTAGACCAAGATCTGACGTTTGGACAGAGAGCAAGGGTACAGTGCATGGTTTAAAATCAGCAAAGCTTTGCATCAGGGTTGTATCCTTATACCATACTTATTCAGTCTGTACCCTGAGTGTTTTGGTTGCCTCTGGTGTGGTTCTGACAAGAATATACCACAAATGGAATGGCTTGAATAAACAGGAGTTTATTCTCTTACAATTTCAGAGACTAGAGTCTGAGTTCAAACAGCCAGGCTCTAGGGGCTGGATGAAAGCTCCTCAACCCTGAGCTTCAGCTCTACCTCCTGCACCCAGTCCACAGAAGCTGGAAGATTATCTTCATCCAGGCAGCTTCAGAATGCTGAAGCTGACAAACCCAAGGCCAACAAATAAGAAGGCACAGTTCCAATATTACCAAACAACACGGCAGGCCACTAATTTAAATCCCAAAGAAGTCCTAAGATTAGCAGGACATGGCAGGCTGTTGAACAATGACTTGGGTACATGCAGGGTTCAAGCATGACAAAAAGCTGGAGATCTTCCCCAAAGTTGCTTCTTATATACTAGAAGCACCCCACATTCTTAAAACAGCTACTCAG
>NW_006921913.1:4066966-4073593 GCF_000298275.1 Orycteropus afer afer
AGAATGAATTTCTGTTTGTTGAAGCTATCCATTTGTGTTATTTCTGATATAGTGGCACTAGAGAACTAAGATGGAGGATGTGTAGCCAGAATGCTTAAAAGGGAAAATGGCCATGTATCTTTTGTTACACTTTGCTCATGTTATCAGGAGGGACCAGCCCCTGGAGATGGGCAGCATGATTGATAAAGTGGAGGGTCAACAAAAAAGAGGAACCTTTACTATCTCTCCAAATGAGATAGATTGGCACAATGTCTACAACAATGGGCTCAAGCACAGCAACTATTGTGAGGAAGGTTCAGGATCATGCAGTGTTTTGTTCTTTTGTGCATAAGGATGCTGTGAGTCAAACCCAATCGGGCAGCACCTAACAGCAACATAATTTTCCTATCAACTACATACGGACAGTGGCCAATGTAATAGACACTATAAAATTAAATTTGTCATGTGGCAGTCCATTTCAAATTCTGTAAAGGAAATTAATTCAAAGAAATAACAAATGTATTTTACAAGTGATTTTATTCATTTATTCATTTGTATAACCAAAATAAACAAAAGTACAATATCTGAGATATGTTAATCACAAACACTTGGGATTCAAAGTTAAAAAGAAATAATTTTTCCTTCATGTAGCTTGATATTTAGTGGGTGTGGAGGAGGATCACTCTGATAAATGTATACTGTATTTTTTTGTAAGTAACACACAACTTTTACTTTTTTTTTCTCAGATGCTCCCTCCTCCAGGAGTCATTTTTGTAAATGCAGTATGCTAACTTTTTACCAAAAATATTAACATAGCAGCAATTATGAAAATACCTCTTAGGTGGAAGAAACAGTTAGTAAACAACTGTAGAAGATGGGTGTTATTTCCATAAAATCTGGTAATCTGAAGAAATGAAAGTTGTCTATAGAATACAGACCATTACACATGCTTCCAGTCCTGCCACTAACGTTATTCTAAGTTCAGAATAATTATGTTTCAGTTTTTCCATTTATTTTCAGGTTGACGAATGCATGATAATCATGTAATCCCTACATCTAATGTCTCTCTAGCACTTTGCATTGCAGTTTATTTCAAGCCTCCTTTTATATGGGTAGTGACATTACAGAAATCAACAAAAAGAACAGATGGATATAGGTCAAATCTGTGAGTTATCAGTATATTGATAAAGAGCTAATCTGTATCCTAAAGAAATATGTATGTTTAATACATTCATTGTTGTGGGGAAGATACAGTAACAATAATGCTAATGGCAGTAATACCAGTACTACTGTTAATAGGAGTAATACTTAACATTTATGAGGAATTTCTTCTGTGTTTAACAATTTTTAATAACCAAATGGCACTTATGGGTGTTTCATTTCACATATGAAGAAACTGAGTCACAGAAGATTAAGTAATGATATGGCTGTTTTGTACCTAGGGCTGCTATATGTCAAAACCAATTGGACAGCACCTAACAGCAACAACATAATGTCCCTAAATGATATGGTTACTAAATGTAAGCACAGAGATTTAAACCCAGGTATCTGGCTATGTTACCTTGCAATACTATTTTAATAAATATTACTTCAATTGCAGGTTAAATAAATGCCTATATTTGGATATTCTTATTTATAATATGATTTTACAGTATCTTCACTGAAATGGATCTATGGTGTTTTTACCAAGGAAGAAACTGACATTCAGAAACTGGTATGTAGAACTCAGAGGGAATCAGAGATTTCTTTAGTCATATCCTTCTTCTCAGCATAATACTTCTACTGGTGGGTATTTAAAAAAAAAAAACCTAGTAAATGAAACTTTCTTTCCCAAGTTACTGACTCTTGAGTAAAGTGTCACACATGGCATGTTCATGTGTATTTGGTAACTTTGCACGTCTCAGGAAGATTCTTAAGAAGTTCACTACAACACAGACTTTGGAGCTCTCTGATGGCTGTCTACTCAGAGTTTAGTTCTTAAACTTTTCCTTTATTTTCATATGCTGAACATAAATTTCATTTTTACATAACTTGTTTAGCAGGTTTCTTCTGTATGCTACAAAAAGGCGCTGACACATTATATGAATGGGGATTATAGAACCAAAGAGGAAAGATAGCTTGTTAAGATTTTCTAGTTGCTAGTGTCTTATTATTTTTTTCAGTCTTGATCTCTTCTTTTCCAACTCTTTTAACTTTGAAGCATTTAAGTTTATCTATTTTCAGACTGTTTTGTGCTTAAAATCATGTTTCCAATCTACTGCTTACTGACATTTTAAAAATTATTATTATTTTTTCTTTCATGGACTTGTCTACTTGGATGATATAAAGTCATTTTCAACAATCTTTTAGTGTCCTATATGTTAGATCAGAATGCACCACCAAATTCCAAGTTGTCATTGGCTAAGTGTATTCTAAGATATATTATGTCTGTATGGTCTAATTCCACAGTACTCAACCTATATCATACAACTACAGCATGCTGCTATAGCTATATGTATACATAGATCAAAAGGCCACTGTTCAAATAGAATAAGAGGATACCGCCTGGTTTAAAGTCAGGAAGGTTGTGTGTCAGGGTTGTATCTTTTCACTATTCTGTATCTGAGCAAATAATTCAAGAAACTGGACTATACGAAGAAGAACATGGTATCAGTATTGGAAGAAAGCTAATCAACAACCTGTGGTACACAGATGACACAACCTTGCTCATTGAAAGTGAAGATAACTTGAAGCTCTTATTGAGGAATATTAAAGACCATAGTCTGCAGTATGGATTACACCTCAAAATAAAGAAAATGAAAATCCTCACAACTGGACCAATAAGCAGCATCACAACAAATGCAAAAAAGATTGGCATCGTCAGGGGTGTTATCTTACTTGGATATACAATCAACACTAATGGAAGCAGCAGTCAAAATGTCATATGTTGTGTGTACTGGGCAAATAGACTAAAAAAGACCTCTTTAAAATGTTAAGGAGCAAACATGTCAATGTGAAGACTAAGGAGAATCTGACCCATGCTGTGGTATTTTCAATTGTTGCACATACGTGTGAAAGCTGGGCAATGAATAAGGAAGACCAAAGAAGAGTTCATACATTTGAACTGTGGTGTTGGCAATGAATACTGAAAGTACAATGAACTGCCAGAAGAACAAACAAATCCATCCTGGAAGAACGTCCAGGCAGAATGTTCCTTTTTGTTGTTGTTGTTGTTATGTGCCATCGAGTAGGCCCCGACTCATAGCGACCCCTCCTTGGGTTTCCGAGGCAGTATCACTGCGGAAGTAGGATTGCCCAACCTTCCTTCCGAGGAGTGGCTGGTGGGTTTGAACCGCCAGCCGTCTGGTTAGCAGGCAAGTGTCTTAGCCACTATGCTACCAGAGCTCCTAGAATGTTCCGTAGAAGAGAGAATGATCAGACTTCATCTCATCTGCTTTGATCATGTTGTCGGAAAGGAATCATGTTTGAAGAAAAATATGGTACTTGATAAAGTAGAGGGTTGGTGAAAAAGGGGAAGACCCTCAACAAGATGGATTGTCGCAGTGGCTATAAAGGTAGGTTCAAGCATAGCAAGGATTGTGAGAATGGTGCAGGACAGAGCAGTGTTTTTTTCTGTTGTACATAAGGTCACTCTGAGTTAAAGCTGACTCAACGGCACCTAACAACAACAACAACAATGTGCCACTGTGGCATGAACACAGCATTAGACAATACATAATAAAAGGGCATTATTGTGTGTTCTAATACAATTATATATATAATTGTAACCCAACTGGTGGTGGTCTAGATTTAGTCCACATGTTGTAGTTTTCCAAACAGTGATCTAAATGATTGATATTCTACAGACTTCAGAGATGAGCCTTTATTCGCCAGCCGCTTATTCCATAACACCATTTGCCAATCTGAGCAAAGATTGAGGATCAGGGTTGATACCAAGGGAATTTAATTGGTTAGGGAAGACTAACCAGAAAATGTTAAATGGTTTCACAGGGCTGAAGGGACAATTTGATGATATGTCTCAAATTGAGGGTGTCTTTTTGCCATAAGACATTTACAAAATTTTAAGGTCTGTTCAGGAGGTTGAGGAGCTAGGCTTACGCTGCCTGAAAGACAAACTAAAACCTCCCACAGACTCACAGTACCAAATAAACAGACAGCCACTTTGAGGTGCAGAATGGTTACAACCTCAATTACACTGCTTGTCTCCCACTCAAGGCATTTACAAGATTTTGAAACTATGTGAAGTGGGAAGATGGAAAGTAAGACTAGGGAATTGTAAGGGCAACAACTAATATCTTGAAAACCTCTACAGCTGTGGATAAAAATATACTACAGGCTCTTGGTCAAAGCTAGAAGGGCAGTGACTGAGCAGCAGAGTGAGACCAGACACAGAACGAGACTTAGAATTTCAATTAGCAGCATCCTAATGCATTCTCTGATTATATCATTACTATTAGCCTCTCACAACGCTTCTTAACTGAGAAATGAGACAACCCTCTTTCATGAAATATAAACACATATTTCATGGCATGTGAAGAAAGTCTTGAGCCTGTGAGGACAGAGAGGCTTTCTGATCATACAGTTTTTAGTAATTGCACCTCCTTTGTCTTTTATGCTCACCAGTTCCATCTGGACAGAAAAGATTCTTGAGTCTATGGACAAAGAAACTTGTAGGATAATGATATTTCTTGTGAAAAAGGACACATAATTGGACATTTCTTTTCTTAATACAAAGGAGGTCTGTTGATGTAGTGGTTAAGGCATTTGACTGCTAACCAAAAGGTCAGCTGTTCAAACCCACCAGTCTCTCACCAGAAGAAAGATGAGGCAGTCTGCTTCCATAAAGCTTTACAGCCTTGGAAGCTCATTGAGGGTCACTATGCATCAGAAATGATACAATGGCCCTGACATTTGTTTTGTTTTTTCTTAATATATAAAGACATCAAAAATCTTTTTGTGTTTTTTTATTAAAATCTTAGATGATTCCATTGTTACCATTTCCTTTAAATAAGGTGAAGTATGACATAAAGTATGTTACTTCATCATTTCTAATACTACTGTTGTGTTTGCTTATGGCAATATTTTGCCCATATTTTACTCTAACATAACCTTACCAGTTATTGAAGGTATTCACATACATATCTTGGACATAAGCATATCTCATTGAATATGTTATAAAAGTAGGAAGCTGTTTTCTTATTTTAGATAATTAATTTTCATGACTATAGTGATGACACAAACTTGCTTGCTGAAAGTGAAGAAGACTTTAAAAAGTACTTACTGATGAAGAGTAAAGACTACATTCTACTGTATGGATAACACCTCAACACACTGATCATCACCATGGGAAGTTCTACTCTACCCTAATGGGTCACTATGAGTTATAATTGACTTGATGACAGTGGATTTTTAATATTTTGTGCCTCTTCCCTTTTTTGTAGAGACATGCTTATCATTGTTCAGTTTAAACCAGTTTCTAAATATGCTTATATACATCCAACAACTTCTGGCATCTGGTGTTGATTAAAAATAGCACAGAGATACTTTTATATGCACTAATAATAACAAATTACAAGTTCATTATCATAAACCATAGAGACTGTCTATTTAAAGACATATATATATATATATATATATGTGTGTGTGTGTGTGTGTCTTTTTTATCTACACCTAAAATATGCAGGGCTCATTGGGAAATGAAGGAGCTCTGGTAGTGTAGTGCCTAAGGCGTTTGACTGCTAACCACCAGCCACTCCTCCAAAGGAAGGCTGGGTGATCTACTTCTATAGGGATACCACCTCAGAAACCCAAGGAGAGGTCACTATGAGTCAGATCTGACTTGATGGCAGTGAGTTTGGTTTTAGTTTTTGTTGGGAAATGAAAAGCAAGATTTTTATAACGTTTGTTAAGCCTTTTCAGAAGTTCTGCTTTCAGTCTAGATGGGCTACAGTGACCATATCTAACCCCATGCCAAAAACAATTTAGAAAATCAAACAAAATACATGAAATGATGGTTTTCAAATTATTAGACACAAGGCAGTAAAGAAGCTTGATCCTTGGAATACAAGAGACAAAAAAAAAAAAAAAGTGAGTTGAATGATTCCTTAGTTGACTGCCTTGAGAGATATCTCACAGGGAATAAAATCGAAGGTGGAGCCCAGCAGTCTTTGAGTTGAAATGATGGACACCAGGGAAGCCAATCTTGTTAGAGTTTGCATGTCTCTGAACTGGAAAGGAGAGAGGTACATAGAAAGAGAACTCCATTGATCCTCATAAGGTTATTGTTGCAATATTGATGAACACATGCCTATGAAGATATTACTTGAACACAAGAAAAGAACCATCTGAAAGGTTGGAAGGAAATAGTATCCAGTATTAACACAGACCAAAAATAGGGCTTGTTTTCAGCATCCAACCTGGAAATTCTTGTGCATTACAGGCAGTGATAGAGTAGACAAAATTATGCTAGCTTAGCAGTATCTACTGCTTCACTATACACTAAATGCTGCCCTAGACTTCTCTAAGAAATCTAAAAATAAGACATGATAAGATGCTTTTTAAAAATGCATTTTATTGAAATATAATTTATGTAGAGTGAAATACACAAAACTAAAGTGACATGGGTCAATGAATTTTTTTTTTTTTTTT
>NW_006921913.1:4074168-4079908 GCF_000298275.1 Orycteropus afer afer
TCTTCATGTATTAGCTGGCCACTTGAATACCATCCTTGGTGAAGTGTCTATTCATGTGCTATGCCCATTTTTCAATTGGATTGTTCATTACTTTGGTGTTGAGGCATTCGAGTTTTCTATAAATCTTGCCAGATAAATCCCTTGCCAGATATGTTAATATCAGCAGACAAATTTTTTGCTGACATTTTTTTATGTGCTTTTTTGTGTTGTTGATTTCTTTGTTCCATATAATTTTCTATGCTGAGCTCGTTTTGTTTATGAATCATGTTATAACTTCCTTTATTGTTATCATTTTATTATTTGCTAAATATTTGTGCTGGTCTTCTTTTTTATTTTGATGTGAAGGTTTATCATTTTTCTTTGAGGTTACTCTGTAATTTATAGTTTTCTTCTCAAGTTTAGAACAGTCCATTCTATCTTGTAGTTGTTTCTTATAAACATTCACATTGGCTGTGCCCTTGGTCGCTTTAAGTATCCAAAACGTCTGCCATGTAAACAATCAAATGGCTGTGCCCTCTGGACAGCAGAAAGACAACAGCTTAGGTTGTGTCCCTCCTTGCTGTTTCCCTTCTTAGTCATCCCTGCAGTCATCTCTGCAGCTGTTGATGACCAGGGCTGATCTTTAGGTCAATTCTCAGGTCCCAACACCACTTGAAAATATTCAGGCTGTTGGTCCCATCAGAGTAGCTGACAGTCCACAGCTCTGACTGTCTCTGTACTCTGTGTTTTTGTTCAGGTTTTTCCTCTAGTTGGTGCCTAATCCACTTCTGTACAGTTCCTTTCAAAACTCAGAGCTCCAGGATTATCTTCTGTACCTCTGTAAATTGTCTTTTCTTTTCTTTGTTGAAGATGGTCTGTGTCACTTGTCTGCCTATTCCTCCATCTTACCGGAAGTCTCCAAGATCATACTATTTTGATGTGAATTAAGAACCAAAAAATGTTAAAGAATATTTTTGTTGTTGTTGTTGTTATGTGCCATCAAGTATTTTTAGGAATACAAAATTATCTACCAGGTACAAGAATTCACAGCAGACACCATCCAAAAAAATAATTCCAGGAATAAGAAAAGGCAAGGAAATACCACCTTTAATGATGAGAAAAAAGCAATCAATTAGAATCTACCCAGAATTGACATCAATGTTAGAATTATCAAAGAATTTTTTTGAAAAATACCATCATTGCATTCTGTATGTTCAGAAACCCAGAGGAGAAATTGAACCTCAAGAGATACAGAAGATCTCTCTCTCTTTTTCTGTCTCTCTCTATATAACAGAGTGAACTAGTGATAAAACTACAATGTTCAAGATGAAAAATTCATTGGCTGGGATTAACAATCATCTAGATATTGTAGAAGAAAAAAATCAGTAAAATTGAAGACACGGAAATAATAGAAACAATCCAATATGGAATACAGAGAAATAAAAGACTAAAATAAATGAACAAATAAACCAAAGATCATCATTAAGCTTTGGTAAAATTTAAATACAGTTAGTATACATGTATTTGGAGTTCCAGAATAAGAGAGGTGAGAGGGTAGCAGAAACAAATATTTAAAAAAAAAGACAGAAAAATGCAACTTATCAAAATTGTTGAGAGGAAGCTGAAACATACTTAAAAAGAAATTAGTAGCATTGAACACATATATTAAAGAGAAGAAAGATCTAAAATCAATAATCTAAGCTTCCACTTTGGTAAACTAAAGGGAGAAAAGTGATATAAACTGAATGGAATTAGAGGAATACAAATAATAAAAATTAGAACAGAAATAATGAAATTAATAACAGGAAAGCAGAACAGTAGAAGCTACCAACAAAACCAAAATCTGGTTCTTAAATAGACCAATAATATTAATAAGCCTCTAGCCTGGCTAACTTATACAAAAAATAATTAGCAACACAAATTATTAATACCAGAAATGAAAAAAAGGGCAGCATTATTGATACCATGGATATTATGAACATCTTTATGCCCACGCCCACAAATTTGATAACTTAGGTGAAATTGACAAATTTCTGCAAAGACGAACCACCAAACACACAAGGAGAAATAGATCATCTGAATCAGCCTGTATCTATTAAAGAGATTGATCAATAATTAATATTAAAAAAAAATAACAATAATATTCCAGCCCAGCTGTTTTTACCAGTATATTCTACCAAACCTTTAAATAAGATGTTATATCAATTCTCTATAATCTCTTCCAGAAAAAGAAGCTGTGGGAGCACTTTGTAACACATTCTATGACATCAGCATTACTGAAACTAAATAAAAATTTTAAAAGAAAGAAAATATTGCAGACCAATATCTCACATTGATATACATGCAGAAATCCTCAACAAAATGTTAGGAAGTTGAATCTACCAAAGTGAAAAAATAATTATACAACACAGTGAGTGGGGTTTATTGCGGGTATGCAAGGCTGGTTCAAAATTCAAGAAAAATTAATGTAATCATCACATCAAAGACTTAAAGAAGCAAAATGATATGATTGCATCAACAGATGCAGAAAATCATTTTACAAAACCCAACACTCATTCATAATTTAAAGCAAACGAAAAATAGGATAAAACCAACCAAACAAAGAAAACCTCTCAGGAAACTAAGATTAGAGGGAATCTTCTCACCTTGATAGAAATAAATAAATAAATAAATCACCTCCTACTAGCATTTTAATTAATGTTGGGAAAGTACTTGTTTTCTTCTTGAGATTGGGAACACTACTCCTACTAGACATCATGCTAGAAGTCTTAGCTACTATAATTAGACAAGTAAAAGAAATAAAATTATATAGATTGGAATAGAAGAAATAAATTTATCTTTGTTCAGACAAAACATGATCACTGATGTAGATGTAGAATATTCCAAATAATTGACTAAAAATTATTAGAATAAACAATTTAAGCAAATTTACAGGATGCAAGATTAATATACCAAAGTATGTTACTTTCAATACATCAGCAATGAACAATGGAAATTTGTTATTTACAATCTTAAACCATTTTCATTAGCACCAAAAACATAAAACACTTAGGTATAAATGTAGTAAAGAATATATAAGATTTATATGAAGAAAACTATAAAATTTGATGAAATGAATCAAAAAAAGATCTAAATAAATGGAGATATTCCATATTAATCGATGAGAAGATTCAATGTCAGTTCTTCCTAACTTAATCTATACATCCATTGCAATCTCAATCAAAACACCAAAAGACCAAATTTGTGCAAATTGGTAAACTGATTCTAAAGTTTATATGCAAAGGCAGAAAAAGCCAGAATAGCCCATGAAATACAGAATAACTCCCCTAAGACCTGTGAGTAAATAAACTTCTTTTTCATGTTTTAAATTTTTTATCTGTGATCTCTTGTTAAAGCATAGTTTGCCATATTCCAGCCTAGGTTTATTATAGCTACGACCAACTGAAAGAACAAGTTGAAGGACTGACAGTACAAACATCAAAACTGATAGATAATATGAAGCTAGGATAATTAGTACTGTGCAGTACTGATGATGACATGCACATAGATCAATAGGGCAGAATTGAGAGCCTAGAAATTGACCCACATCAATATAGTTAACTGAGTTTTTACAAGACAGCCAGGACAGTGCAATGGAGAGAGCACACACAGGTTGTTCTCTACTAACATCATGTTTGTCCAATCAGAGCCAGAACACACAAGACACCCCAAGAGTGTTAAAACAAACAAAGGAAAAACAAACCCATTGGCAATGAACTGATTTCAACTCATAGCGACCCTATAGGACAGAGTAGAACTGCCCCATAGGCTTTCCAAGGCTGTGAAAAAAATGACTGTCTCATCTTTCTCTCACAGAATGGCTGCAGGGCTCAAACTGACATTTTGGCTAGAAGCTGAATGCTTTAACCACTATGCCACCAGAGCGCTTCTCATAGTGTTAGACCATGGAAATAACAGTTTTATGATCCAGAGTCGTGTTTACTCTTATGTCACTGAGCTAGTATGTCTCTCAGCTGTTGTTACTTCCTTTTGCTGTTGGCCCATCTATCAACCAGCAGCCTCTGGACAGTCCTGGACCAGAATCACAATAGATCTTGAAGTAGAACTGCCCTGAGGGCAGCTCTTACAGGAGTAGTACCCAGGGTAGGTCTGCAAGTTCCTCTGTGCTTCATACTGGGTTTCTGTAACTGCTGTTCTCACTGGTGTTGGCTCTTAGAGACAAAGCATGTCACAGTTTTCAGTGCCCTCACATGGCTCTGCTGCCACTTCTCTGCTCAGCAGACCTTGGCTTCTGCTGTTCTCTGCTGCTGTTTCCACCCAGCTTTGGCAACTTTTCTGCCTTCTACCAGGTCCAAGACTTCTGTTTGCTTTTTGTGGTGCCAGCACCTTTTGATGGATCCCTACTTTCTTATCCCACAGGCAGATGTCTGGAATTGTGGTAGTTTCTTCAGCACAGTGCTTCTGTGACCCCACATGGTTCTGGACTAACTGTTAGGCATCCTTATGCAAAAACAAACTAACTAAACTGGACACTCATCTTAAATTTTTGCAAAATTTAACTTAAAATGAATCAGAGATCTAGACATAAATTCGTCATGACAGTGTGTCCTAACTGTATCTTATTGAAAGCTTTGGAATCTATTTTAAATCATTCAGTTTAGAGACTTGAACAACTAGCATGATATTTACCATATTTTTGCTCCAATACAAGCTGCAGGTTCTCTTGTTAACCTAGATAACTGTAGCTACTCAGACTTGTGCTAGTTCCTTATTCCACCCCACCCGGAACCCTAATAAAGGCTGTATCCCAGGTTCTCTTTCACTCTCTTTCTACTTCTGATCTCTACATGTAGTCCTTGGGTACGCTGAGCTGCACCATTCCAATGTTGTTATTAAGTGCCATAAAGTCCATTTTGACTCACAGTAGCTCGATGCACAATAGAACGAAACACTGTTCAATCCTTGCCATTCTCAAAATCGTTGCCATGATTGAACCCATAATCATAGCCACTGTGTCAATCCATCTCATTGAGGACCTTTCCTTTTCATGCTGACCTTCTACTTTACCAACCATGGCATCCATCTCTGGAGTCTGGTCCGTTCTGACAACATGACTAAAGCACAAGAAAAGACGTTTGGCCATTGTCACTTCTAAGGGGCATTCTGACTGTACTTCCTGTCAGACAGATTTGTTCATTCTTCTAACAGTCCATGTTGTTGTTGTTATGTGCCGTCGAGTCAGCCCCAACTCATTGAGACCCCTCCTTGGGTTTCCAAGGTGATATCACTACAGAAGTAGATTGCTCAACCTTCCTTCCATGGAGTGGCTGGTGGATTTGAATCACCAGTCTACTGGGAACAGTTTACGGTACATTCAATATTCTTCACTAACACCACATTTCAAATGTGTCATTTTTTTCTGCGGTCTTCTTCATTCATCGTCCAGCTCTCAGATGCATATGAGACTTCTGAAAATACCATCATCTGGGTCAAGTGCATCTTAGTCTTGAAAATGACATCTTTGCTCTTTAGCACTTTAAAGAAGTCTTGCAGCAGATTTTCCAAATGCAACACATCTGATTTGCATTAATAAAAACAAGTTCCAGGAAGAGATACTCCCTGTGAAGGGGAACTAAGTGCTGGTGAGTGTAGGTCTCAGATTTAATAAACCTAGGTCTTGAATATGTCAAGTCATGCTTTAAAAAGAAACCACAGACAGGAATTAAATAAATAAATAAAAGGAAGTTCAGTTACTGACAAG
>NW_006921913.1:4089152-4093856 GCF_000298275.1 Orycteropus afer afer
ATTCAGGTATTTGTCTTCCATCTCATTATTTCTGTCTTCCATTGCGTCAATTCTACTCCTTTGTACTTTCAATGTGTTATCTATTTCTGACATTTTAGTGTTAATCTTCTGGATTTCTATCTTTAGATTTTGAATCATTTCTAATTTTTAATTTATTTTGTCATTTTGTTCTTGTATTTTCTTCTGAAATTCTTCTAGGGTTTTGTCTGTGCTTTATTTGATCTGTATCTCAATACATTGAAGATACCTGAATATAACTCTTTTGAATTCCTTATTAGGGAGTTCCAATGCTGCTTCTTCCTCAGGGATGTGTTCTGGGTCTGTATCTTGCTCCCTTGTTTCTACCACTTTGTCTTGCTTCCTTGTGTGGACTGTGATGGCCTGTTGTCTCTGAAACATTGTGACATTGTTGTATTTAGATCCCTGTTAACTGTTCATGAAGAGCAGCTAAGGGTGAGTCAGGCTTTTCTTGGTGGATGTTTATTGTTGGCCCATTGGTGGAGAAGGAAGTGGTGTCTCTCACTCAGTAATTGAAGCACAGGAGGTGTGGGTATAGTTGTGTTATATGGGGACTGTTGCTGTCTCCCACTCAGTTAGACAAAATGTAACCATCGAAAGAGTAAAAGCACATGGGAAAAAAAATCACACCATGTAATCACACAGGAACAGTAACTAAAAAAAGAAAAAGGAAAAAGAAAAAGAAAAACACTGCAATATCTGGGGAGAGGGCAAAAAGAGAAAGGTAAAGGAGAATAATGAAGGGAAAAAATGGGAAAAACTCAAAAAGAAAAACAAGGAATGGGGTTAACCACAGGAAAAGAAAAAAAAAAAAAAATGGAACCAGAAGGAGGGAAAAGAAAAAAAGCTGATAATTAGAACCTGGGAAAAGAAGAATAAAAAATAACAATAAAAAAGGACAAAAGTAATAATAATAGTAGTAGTTGTGAAACAGACAAAAACAAACTAGAAAAAGGACAAAAATTGAAACTGGGTGGGGCAGGGCACTCAGGCTCTGTCCGAGCACACAGACTGGGATGGAGTTCCTGTGGGCTCAGAAGGTGGGTGGGAGTGAGGGATGGTTGCACCTCTGTTCACCAAGAGGGTGTGGGATATAAGAGTAACAAGGGGAATGTCTCACCTTTCCAGTTGGCGGCTTCCAGAATGTCCTTGTGGTTCCTGGTAAGTGGAGCCTGTTCTTAAGTCCCTGGAATCTGGGAGAATGCTGTTGCTTTAAATACTCAAAATGGTTAAACTGCTTGTAAACATTCAAAATGGTTGCACATTCCTGACAGGCAAAAGTCTACACATCAGCCCACCTTCTTCTTCACTGATTCTCCTTTTATTCACCAGCCAACAGAGCAGTCCTTTGTGCAGTCCCTGGCTAGCAGGGCTGATTTTTAGGCTAATTCTTAGGTCTTAACAGCTTTTGGCAATATACAAGCTGTCTGTGCCATCAGGATCACTGCCACACCACAGCTCTGTATGTCTCTTTTTTTGGTGTTTTCATGAAAATTCTTCTGCTAGTTGACATTCAATCCACTTCAATATCCTTCTCTTCAAAGCTCAGGGGTCCAGGATTATCTTCTGCATCTGTGTTAATTGGTTCCCTTTTTCTTTATTTAAGAAGGTCTGTGCAGTCTTTCTGTCTATTCTGCCATCTTACCCTCTTTTCCTATCTTTTTAATGACCTTTTGTTTTCTTCATGTATCATGTCCTTGATATCACCCCTCAAATCCTCTGGTCTTTGGTCACTGGTGTTTAATGCATCAAATCTATTTTTCTGATGGCATCTAAATTCAGATAGTATGTATTGAACATCATGTTTTGGCTGTCATGGACTTGTTTTAATTTTCCCCAATACTTGTCAGTAAATGAACTTCCTTTCATTTATTTAATTCTTGTCTGTGGTTTCTTTTAAAGCATGACTTGACATACTCAAGACTTAGGTTTATTACAGCTGAGACCTACACTCACCAGCACTTAGTGCCCCTTCACAGGGAGTGTCTCTTGCTGGAACTTGTTTATATTAATGGATAATAAAGGGGAGAAGCACACCTGGGGTTGAGCAGCAATCTCCATTTAAAATAAATCAGTTTCATAACCAAGATTCAATACTATAAAGATCCTAAAAAATTATGTAGGGAGAACTAGTTTAATTTTGGTTAGATGATGAGTTTTTAGATATACCAAAAGCATGATCTATGAAATTAAAAAAAAAAATAAAAATAAAAAATAATAAGCTGGATTTTATTAAAAGTAAAAACTTCTCTGAAAAATTTATAGTGAAAAGTATTAAAAGAAAACCCACAGAGAGAAACATATATGAAAAATGTATATCCGATAAAGAACTTGTATTCAAAATATATAAAACACACTTAAAACTCAACAATAAAACTATAAGCATCTCAGTTAAATGTGGACAAATGATCCGAATAAACCATCAAAAAAGATGCACACATTTCAAATAAGCACATAAAACATACTTAACATCATATGCAAATTGTAAATTAAAATAACAATGACATGTCACCACATATATCAGTTACAATGAATAATATTTAACAACAACAAAAAAAAAAGTGAAAATACCAAATACCCAGTTACGATGAGGAGTAATAAAATTCTCCTTTATTGTTGGTGGGAATATAAAATTGTGCTACTACTTTCTCTGTTTTTTTTTTTTTTAATTGTGATGAAAATATACACAACAAATCATCCACCAATTCAATGATTTCTACACACATTTTATGGCAGAGTAGTATTTCATTGTGTGTGTGTATACCATATTTTTTATAACCTTTTGTCTCTGATAGATATTTTGGTTGTATCTACTTTTTGGCTATTGGGAACGTACTGCAACGATCATTGGTATACAGGTTTCTATTTGTGTTCTTTCACTTCTGGGCAAATATCTAGGATTGGGAGTCATATGGTAATTCTATGTTCACTTTTTGAGGAAATGACTGTTTCCCATAGCAACTCTATTATTTTATATTCCTACTCACCAGCAACGGTAACATTTCCAGATTCTCTGTAACATCACCAGCATCTACTGTTTTCCTTTTTTTCTGATCATTGCTATTCTACTGGGGGTGTAATGGTATTTCACTGTGGTTTTGCCTTGCACTTCCTTATGCAATGGTTGCATAATGGTGGATGGTTGGAGCAACGTATTGACAAGGAGCTTACAGAAATTCAAATCAAATTCAAATGAGGACATGGAAGTAAGGACACCATTGTTGATGTCAGGTGGATCTTGGCTGAATGAAAAAAATACCAGGAAAATGTTTACTTGTGTTTTATTTACTATGAAAAGACATTTGACTGTGTGGGTCATAATAAATTCTGGATAACATTGTGAAGAATAGGAATTCCAGAAAACTTGGTTGTGCTTATGAGGAACCTGTACATAGACCAAAAGGCAGAGGTTCAAACAGAATAAGAGGATACTACATGGTTTTAAATTAAGAAAGATGTGCATTAAGGTTGTGTCCTTTCACCATATTTATTCAATCTGTAAGCTGAACAAATAATCAGAGATGGTGGATTATATGAATATGCACACAGCCTCAGGATTGGAGGAAGACTCAATAACAATCAACATGCTGATGACACAACCTTGTTGCTGAAAGTAAAGAAGACTTGAAGTACTTGGTGATGTTTAAAGACTATAGTGATGAAGACTAAAGACTACAGTCTTCAGCATGGTTTATATCTCAGCATAAATAAAGCAAAATTCCTCACAACTGGACTAATAAACAGCACTATGATAAATGGAGAAAATATTGAAGTTGTCATGGATTCATTTTACTTGGATCCATAATCAACACGTATGGTTTAGCATCAAGAAATCACACAACATATTGCATTGGGCAAATCTACCCCAAAATCCCTCATTAAAGTGTTAAGGAGAAAAAATGTCACTTTGAAGACTAAGTTTCACCTGACCTAAGCCTTCATATTTTCAATAGCATCATATGCTGGGCAGCAAATTAGGAAGACTGAAAAAAAAAAAAAAACAAAACCTTGTGCCTTTAATTGTGGTGTTAGCAAGGAATATTGTAATGCTAGAAGAATGAACAAATCTGTCTTGAAGGAAGTACAGCCAGAATGCTCCTTAGAAACAAGAATGGCCAGACTATATTTTTCATACGTTGGTCACATTTTCAGAAGGGAACAGTCCCTGAAAAAGGATATCAAGCTGGATAAATCAGAGGTTCTATGTAAATGGAGAAGACTTTCAATGAGATAGATTGACACAGTGGCTGCAATGATGGCCTTAATTATGGCAATAATTGTGAGGATGGTATAGCACTGGGCAGTGTTTTGTTCTGTTACACAAAGCTTCATTATGAATCTAAACCGATTTAATGTTACCTAAAAACAACAACAGTAATGGCTGGTAAAAGAGCTCTGGTGGTGCAATGGTTAAAGCCCTTGGCTACTAACCAGCAGGTTGGTGGTTGAAACCCACACAATTATGTGGAAGTTTATTTCCATAAAGATTTAGAGCATTGGAAACTCTATGAGACAATTATACTCTGTCATATAGGGTAGCTAGGAGCTCTGGTAGCATAGTGCCTAAGGCAGTTGACTGCTAACCAGAAAGTTGGTAGTTCAAATGCACCAGTCACTTCTTGGAAGGAAGACGGGGCAATCTACTTCCATAGTGACAACACCTCAGAAACCCAAAGGAGGAGTCGC
>NW_006921913.1:4093956-4096771 GCF_000298275.1 Orycteropus afer afer
TTTTTTTTTTTCTTTGTGTTGAGGTGTAATCTATGCTGAAGAATGTAGTCTTTGATTTTCATCAGTAAGTGCTTCAAATCTTCTTCACTTTCAACAAGGAAGGATGTGTCATCTGGATATCACAGGCTGTTAATGAGTCTTCCTTCAATCCTAATGCTGCGTTCTTCTTCATATAATCCAGCTTCTCTGGTTATTTGTTCAACATGCAGATTGAGTAAGTATTCAGAAAGGATACAACCCTGATGCATGCTTTTTCTGATTTGAAATCATGCAGTATCCCCTTGTTCTGTTTAAACGACTGCCTCTTGGTCTATGTATAAGTTCTTCAAGAGCATGATTATGAGTTCTGGAATTCTTATTCTTCACAATGATGTCCATATTGTGTTATGATTCACAAAGTTGAATTCCTTTGCATAGTCCATAAAACACAGTTAAATATCTTTCTAGTATCCATGCTTTCGGCCACGATCATTGTGACATGAGAAATGATATTCCTTGTTCCATGTCCTCTTCTGAATATGACTTGAATTTCAGGCAGTTCCCTTTTAATATATTGCTGCAAGCATTTTGGAATTATCTGTAGCAGAATTTGACTTACCTGTGATATTAATGATATGGCTTGATAATTTCCACTTTCTCGTGGATCACCTTTCATTGGAATGGCTACAAATTTGGATCTCTTCCAGTTGGCTGACCATGTAGCTCTCTTCCAAATGTCTTGATGTAAATGACTGAGCACCTCCAGTGATACGTCCATTTGTTTAAATATTTCAACTGGTATTCTGTCAGTTCCCGGAGTTTTGTTTTCCAAAAATGCCTCCAGGGTAGCTTGGACATCTTCCTTCAATATCATTGATTCTTAACCATATGCTAACTCAAATGGTGGAATGTGGACCAATTCTTTTTTGGTATAATGAGTCTGTGTATTACATCCATTTTGTTTTAGCTTTTCTTGCATCGTTCAATATTTTGTCTATAGAATCTTTTATTATTGCAACTTGAGACTTGATATTTTCTTCAGTTTGGGAAATGCTGAGCATGTACTTCCCATTTGTTTTCCTAACTCCAGGTCTTTGCACATTTCATTATAATAACTTATTTTGTCCTCTCACGCCACACTGCAAAATCTTCTGTATGGCTCTTTTACTCTGTTATTTCTTCCATTCACTTTAGCTACTCTCCATTCAAAAGCAAGTTTCAGAGTCTCTTCTCAAACACATTTTGGTCTTTTCTTCCTTTCCTATCTTTGTGTGTGTGTGTGTGTGTGTGTGATTTGGGTGAAAGTTTACAGAGCATATTCACTTTCTATACAGTAGTTCACATACACTTTGTCTCATGACATTGACTACAATTTACCCAGTACAATAGCTCCCATCCCACTTCTTCCTGATAGTTACCTCTTCCCTGTGTCCTTCCCTCCATACACTCCTGCTCCATGAGCTGTCTCCCTGTTCATAAACAGCCCTTCTTTCTCCCATGATTGTTCTTTCCATGGAGTGTATCTACCTCAGGTAAATGTTCAACTCATATGCCTGTCTTTTGTTTGGCTGGAAGCCACAGGTGTGGGTTCAATTCCAGACCTGAAGGGCAGCTAGGGGCCATAGGCTCCACCAGGCTCTATCAGACCAGTAAACCTGGTCCCCCTCTTTTTTTTCTTTTCCACAAATGATTTTTAGTTTTGTTCCACATTGTTCTCCTTCTCTATCCAGAATCTCCTACACAGATCTCCCTCCAAGTGGTTGACAGTGGTAGCTGGGCACCATCTAGTTCTTCTGGTTTCATAGTTGTATAAGCTGTGGATCACATGATGTACCAGTCGCTAGGACTAATTATTTCCATGAGTCTTTGGTTTTCTTCCTTCTTCTTTGCTCTGGACAAGGAGAGACCCATTGTTGCATCTAGATGGCAGCTTGCAAGCTTTTAAGATCCCAGTTCCTAGTCACCAAAGTAGGAAGTGGAACAATGTTTTGTGTAATATGTTATGCCAATTGAGCTTGATGTCCCCTGCAACTGTGGTCCTGAGCCCACAGGTTCAACTACTTGGTCCCTCTGGGTAGCTGGCTGTGACCAAGAAGTGACTACATACTTGTCCCTTGTCAGCTCTACTATACACCTGGGAATTGTTACAGAGCATACAAATACACTTGTAGAAATATTGAATACCAACCCTATCCATGGTTTTGGATATACTGCCCACTTCATAGACATACCTAATAGTTCAGCCTGTCCACTCATCTATCCACCTGTATACCCATGCTTGCCTTCAATGACAACACAGTACTGTATGTGCAAAAGGGTTGTTGTCTGCACCTCCCATGTACTTCTCTATGTATTCCTCTTCCTCAATACCGTCATGTGGATCACTCTCATTTGGTACATGGCCCTTCTCTTCACCCAAATCAATACTTATCTCTACTTATCTAACAGTGTTCTCTCCCCTCCCCTCTCACCACTGGTAAACAACAAAGAAAATTTCCTTCCATAGATAAACTTTTCCTTGACTTTTACAATAATGGACCAATTCAGTATTTGTCCTTCTATGATTGATTTATTCCACTCAGTATAATGTCTTCCAAGTTCATCCATGCTATGTGGTGTTTTGCAGATTCTACATTATTCTTTAGGGTTGCGTAGTATTCCACTGTGTGTATGTACCTTAGCATGGTTATCCATTTCTCAGTTGATGGACACCAAAGTTGTTTCCATCTTTTTGCAATTGCAATCAATGCTGCAATGAACATGGGTGTGCATATGTCTGTTTTTGTCATGGCTCTCACTTCTTTAGGGTATATACCTAGTAATGGAATGACTGGGT
>NW_006921913.1:4103047-4104630 GCF_000298275.1 Orycteropus afer afer
ATTCTATTGTTTATCTTTTTATTGTTAAGTTGTAGAAATTTTTGTATATTTTCCATATTAAACCCTTCTTGGATTCACGGTTCTTACACATTTTCTCCCATTTTGTTTGTTGTCTTTCCATTCTGTTGATGAAGATGTCTTGTGATGTACAAAAGTTTTTCATGAGGTCCCATTTGTCTATCCATGCAGCTACTTTTTTTTTGTAGATATTGTTTGTGATCACTATAATTTCAGGAATTTAAACATACATAATAGTATTAACTTTTGCTATTTTTCACTCTTGTGCACCTCCCAGGGATTTCCTTTGCCATTGGTCATATTGTGCTGCCTTCCTCATTATGTTGCCTTTCCCTTTAACCCCCCATAATCCAACCCTGTTAAAACATGTCCAGCCACTCCTTGGAAGGAAGGTTGGGCAATCTACTTCCGTAGTGATACTGCCTCAGAAACCCAAGGAGGGGTTGCTATGAGTCAACAACTCATGTTGGGGGAGGAACTGCCCTTCCTCTCCCATCCCTGGTAAACATCATAGAATATTTCTTTATATATATAAACTTTCTCTTGACATTTTATAATGTAGTTCTATACAGTATTTGTCCTTTTGTGATTAACTTATTTCACTCAGCATAAAGTCCAAACACTTTTGAAGACAGTTGGACAATTTCTTACATGTCATTGTTGTTGCTATTATGTGTTGTTGAGTTGTCTCTGACTTATAGTGACCTTATGTACAACAGAATGAAACACTGCCCAGTCCTGTCCCAGCCTCACGATCCCTACTATACCTGATCCTATCTCTGCAGCCACTGTGTCAATATATCTTGTTGAGGGCCTTCCCCTCTTTCATTGACCCTTCACTTTACCAAGCATGACATCCTTCTCCAGAGAATGATCCCTCTGAAAACATGACCAAAGTAAGTGAGACAAAGTCTGGCTATTCTTGCTCCCAAGGAGCATGCCAGCTGCATTTCTCCAGGAGAGATTTGTTAGTTCTTTTAGCAGTCCACTGTGCTTTTGACATTCTTCACCAACACCACAACTCAAAACCATCAACTCTTCTTCAGTCTTCCTTATTCATTGTCCAGCTCTCACATGCATATGAGGCAACTGAAAATACCATGGCTTAGGTTAGGCACATCTTAGACTTCAAAGAGATATCTTTGCTTTTCAGTACTTCAAAGAAGTCTTTTGCAACAGATTTGCCCAATGCAATACATCTTTTGATGTCTTGACTGCTGCTTCCATTGCATTGACTGTAGAACCAAATAATGTGAACTCTTTAGAAACTTCAATCTTTTCTCCATTCACCATGATGTTACTTATTGGTCCAGGTGTGAGGATTTTTTGTTTTCTTTACACTGATGTGTAATCCATACTGAAGATTGCAGTCACTAATTTTCACCAGTAAGTGCTCCAAGTCATCCTCACTTTCAGCAAGCAAAGTTGTGTTGTCTGTATATCTCAGGTTGTTATTGAGCCTTCCCCCAATCTTAATGTCATGTTCTTCTTTATATAGTCCAGGTTCTTGGATTATTTGCTCAGCATACAGAGTGAATAAGTATGGTGAAAGGATACAACCCTGA
>NW_006921913.1:4104975-4105467 GCF_000298275.1 Orycteropus afer afer
ATCTGGAGTTAGTTTTTGAGTGTTGTGTGTGGTACAGATCTTGTTTCATTTTTCTGCAAATGGATATCCAGTTTTGCCAGCACCATGTATTAAATAAACTTTATCTTCTATATTTAATGGATTTTGGCCCTTTGTCAAAGATCAGCTGACCATAGGGCAATGGATCTATTTCTGGGTTTTCAATTCTATTCCATTGGTCTATGTGTCTGTTACTGTACCAATACCAGGCAGTTTTGACTACTGTGGCTGTATAGGTTTTGAGATCCAGCAGCATAAGACCTCCTATTTTGTTCTTCTTTTTCAATAGTGCTTTGCTTATCCGAGGTCTCTTTCCTTTCCATATAAAGTTAGTGATTGGTTTTTCCATATCCTTAAAAAATCATGGGATCTGGCTAGGGATTGTATTTAATGTATAGATTGCTTGGATAGAATTGACATTTTCACAATATTCACTCTTCTTATCCACAAACATTGTATGTTCTTCCATTTATG
>NW_006921913.1:4105567-4106771 GCF_000298275.1 Orycteropus afer afer
CCCATCTTCCTTCCGAGGAGTGGCTGGTGGGTTTGAACCTCCAGCCTTCTGGTTAGCAGTCAAGTGCCTTAGGCACTATGCTACCAGAGCTCCCTCTACATGTTCCTAATGAGTATAATTAAATGTTCTGGAATTCACATTCTTCTCAATGTCAACCACAATTTGATATGATCAACACAATTGAATGTCTTTTCACAGTCAATAAAACAGAAGTAAACATCTTTCTAGGAGCTCTGGTGGCATAGTGCCTAAGGCATTTGACTGCTAATGAGAAGGCTGGTGGTTCAAACCCACCAGGCACTACTCAGAAGGAAGATTGGGCAATCTACTTCTGTAGTGATACCACCTTGGAAACCCAAGGAGAGGTCACTATGAGTCGGATCCAACTCTTTGGCAGGGCATTCCATTATTGTTTTAAATCACTTCCTGGTATTTTTTGCTTTGAGCCAAGATCTATCTGACATCAGCTACGATATTCCTTGCTCCACATCCCCTTCTGAACCTAGTTTCTTACAGAGTTTAGTCTTTTCATGTGATCCAATAATCTTACTCCTAGATACCTAGACAAATGAGTTGAAAAAAATATGTCCACAAGAAAATCTATACACAGATGTTTATAGTAGCTCCATTTATTCAGTTATAACCACACAGTGTTGTTCAACAATAAAAATAAATGAGCTATTAAATCATGAAAATACGTGGAGAAACATTAAATTCATATTGCTAAGTAAAAGATACCAGTCAGAAAGTGGTAGATACTGCATGATTCCATTATACTATGTACAGTCCAGTTAATTCTGACTTGGACTGATGCCATATGACAGAGTAGAACTGTCCCATAGGTTTCCTTAGGCTTAATCTTTATGTAGGTAGATCATTAAGTCTTTCTCTTACAGAGTAGATAGGTGATTCAAACCATTAACATTTTTGTTAGCAGCCCAGAACTTTTCCATTGTACTACCAAGGCCCTTTAATATAATAATAATAAGTATTTGAAAAACAAAAACAAAAACAAAATTAATGACTAATTCAACATGGGTAAGTCACAGAATTACTATGGACAGTAATGTTGTTGTTGTTGTTAAGTGCCGTCGAGTCGTTTCCGACTCATAGCGACCCCATGCACAGCAGAACGAAACACTGCCCTATCCCGCGCCAGCCCCACAATCCCTGCTATACTTGAGGTCATCATCGCAGCCACTGT
>NW_006921913.1:4109374-4110720 GCF_000298275.1 Orycteropus afer afer
GGCCTGCTACTCTGGCATCCCTGCGTTGTCTCTCCTCACCTGTAAGCCTGGGGCGCAAGGCTTTTATTCCCTTCCCTGCTCCTCCGGCCTGCTACTCTGGAGTCCCTGCATTATCTGTCCTCATGGAGAGTAATAGAAAGAAAATAATCATGTTCTGTGATTCTGTTCAGTAAAATTCTGGAAAATGCAAACAAATCTATGGTTACAAAAAGGAAATCTCCTTGGGAATAGGGGATGAGTGGGCAAGTACTAGAAGGAAGAATTAAATAGGCAGATGGTGATAGATATATTCCATAAGGGACAATGGTTTAATTTTGAAGACAGTAAGAGCATTTTTAGGAGCTCTGGTGGCATAGTGTCTAAGGCATTTGACCACTAACCAGAAGGCTTGCAGTTCAAATCCACTAGCCACTCCTCAGATGGAAGGTTGGGCAATCTACTTCTGTAGAGATACCACCTGGGACACCCAAGGATGGGTCGCTATGAGTCAGATCCAACTTGATAGCAGTACATTTTTTTTAAGATCATTTTTAACTTATTTTTGAGGAAAATATTATGAGACCACATTTACCATATATATCAAATGTATCAACTTGAAAAAGCTAAACATTATTTGTAAAATAATCTAAGTATCATAGCTAATATTCAAACTTCATAAAATTGTGAATCATAAGCATCTGTGAGCAAGTCTTTTGATGGATAATACAGCTCATGTTATACATTTATCAAGCCTATGAATGATGTTAACAATGATTATACCCCTCATGCTAACAAAACATTCATGTTTGATGTTTAAATAATTTTATTATCAAGATGAATAATAGGATTGACTCTGACAACTTTTGTAATTACTGATTTTAACAGGAAGCCAACACTAATTAAAATTCATTTAAAAAATGAATATTATAATCAACCAAACATCCTTCAATTAAATCAGAGTTTCTAATATTGCCCAAGTTGTCATTTTAATTACTTCCTAATATATGTAGAAAAATAAGCATTTATGTTAATTTTAAAATATGATTTTATAAACAGACTTATTCATATGTGAATATTTGCTAGGTTATTGCAATTTCTGCAACATGTGGCAAAAACATATAAAAGTATTTTTATCAGTTTAGTTATGTTTAAGTACTTAAGTGTAAGTAGTGCAAGTTAGTAAAGATAACAGTTTTCTAATTTTTAAAAAAGAAAATTGTTTCAGTTTTCTCTAAGTGTTGTTGTTATGTGCCGTAGAGTCTGACCCTATTCATAATGACCCCTCCTTGGGTTTCTGAGGCAGTATCACTACAGAAGTAGATTGCCCCATCTTCCTTCTGAGGAGTGGCTGGTGGGAAGGAGTGGCT
>NW_006921913.1:4111720-4115850 GCF_000298275.1 Orycteropus afer afer
ATGAAATGACTGAGAATGGAAATGGTCAGATTTTGAGAATCCCAACAATTTTAAACAACTCTTTTATTCCAAAGTCACCTTGTGTGCTATGAGATTTTATCCCTTTTATGGAAACTAGATATTAACTTGCTTTCTCCCTAAATCATAGTAACTTGCAGCTTTGGGTTAGTCATGAGAGTCCTTCACACATATAAGGAAGCACTGTGTTGGTCATTGAAGGCCTCTAGGTCAGGCTATATTTGACTGAATCACCCTAGATTTCCCACTTGATACAAGGAGTAGTCAAGTGTTATGCAATTGTCCCTAATGCCTCAGCCAATTCCAAAGGTTAAAGCTGAGAGAACCTTCAGAGATATCCTGATTTGAAGTAATGAGGTAGGATTTTGTGGCAGGATACAAACCAGACACTGGATGGACAATGCTCCAGAGACAAGAGCATAGCCTTAGATGAGATAGCTTTTCTGCAGAGCCAAATACTAGAAGAATTAGCCATCACTCATCATTCTCAGAAACTAGGGCAATGAATGACTCATGTATGAAGGGAATCCAGGTGGTATACCAGTTACCCTTCCAAAATAATAATATATCTGAAGGTATTGGTTAGTTTATTTTTAAAGAAAATTGCTTGTATTAACTCCTCAGTTAATAAACCATTACCTGATTACCTATTCTTTCAACATCTACTGCTTTTAAACCCACTAAAATATGCTCAATGAATTCTTTGTATTTAAATATCACTAACATAGTAAAATTTTCAACGTCAGCTATCACTTAATTCTCTTATTTTTTTAAATCTCTCTCTTTTTAACAACTCTCTCTTGTAAAAGTCATGTAGATTTTATAGTCTGTATTAAAACATCTACCACATAGAATTGTAAATATTTATGTACATGTATGTCTGTGCATGTGTATATAATTATGTCTTTTATATGGGCTAGGATCATTGTTTACTAACCTTGATATTTCTACTATTTAGTGTCTTATACACTAATTATTATTGTTGTTAGGTGCCCTTCAAGTGGTTTCTGATTCCTTGTGGTAGTATTTCTCCACTATGACTCTTCTTATAGTAATTAAAAAAAAATTGCCATCGAGTCAATTCCGACTCATAGAGACCCCAATTAGGTTTTAGAGGGAGTAAATCTTTAAAGAAATAGATTAGCTGGTCTTCTTTCCATGGAGTGACTGGTGGGTTTGAACCTCCAACCTTCTGATTAATAGTCAGATGCCTTAGGCACTGCACCACCAATTATTTTTTAGATAAATGAACAAAAATAAAGCATCTGGTTGGTGATAAGGAGTTCTGGTGGTATAATGGTTAAAACATTAGAATGCTAACCAAAAGGTCAGTGCTTGTAACCCACCAACTACTCCATGGGTGAAAGATGAGGCAGTCTGCTTCTGTAAATATTACAGCCTTGCAAACCCTATGGGGCAGTTCTACTCTCTCGTATTCAGTCACTATAAGTCAGAATCAGCTTGATTGCAGTGAGTTTCCTTTTCTTGATTTGGTTGGTAATAAATCATTATTCTTAGAATTTTGATAAGTAAATGTGATTTGTAAATTATAAATGTATTTACATTCTGTTACTTTTTTTTTTTTTTTTTTAATTTATTTACTTGGTGAATTTTTTGTCATGTCAGTCTGGAAGTGAAGAGATACAACCCAAGGTGGAGTGAGAGGGTAGGATTGTGGGGAGCTCTATTCACACACCACCAGGAACTGTAGGAGACTTAGGCTGAATTTAGGCTCTTGAGGGAAGGAACTGGTAATCAGAATCCCAGTCAGAGTAGAGCCATAGCAGATACATTTAGTTCCATCCAAATATTTGCAAAGTTAGAAAGGTAGCCATGGAAATTATTCTGATCCAGCCAGAATTTGGAGGAGGATGGAAAGACTTTACTGTCACTGACTGAGGAGGCAGTCATTTTATCAGAAATAAGAGCTAGTAATTCTAGTAATTTCATTCTCAAGTGAAACAAGAGAAAACTAGAGAATGAGCCAGTTCCCAGTACCGGACCCAGACAACAAAGCCGAAGCTCTTCCCCTTCCTCGGGCTCTGTTCCTCCTCTCTTCTTCCTTTATCGACTGCAGGTGTGGCTCCTTCTTTCCTGATCCCTCAGTGACTTTGATTATACAGTTCTCACTTGGAATTAAATATCTGGTTCACAAGATACATAGGAACAAAGAATGAAGAAAGGGATATTGTGGAGAAATTTTACCTGAATCATTTTGGGAAGGGAAAGAATTAAAAACAACTATTTCCAAGGTTTGGGTTTGTTTTTCTTTTATTTCTAACTCCTATTCCTTTTTAAATTGAAAACTCTTGTGTCCAGCTTGCATCTTATTGATTTTTGGAGAGCGAGAGATCAGGTACTCAGTGAATACCTATATATTTGTGAAACTCTGAGCTAAGAAAAACAGCTGAAAATTATTAATGTCTCAACCAGTGAAAATTGATCTCAAGGTCAAAGTAAATAATAACTGAGAATCTTTTCAATGAAGCATATTGTCAACAGAAGAAAGTGGATATAGACTATAAAAGAAGATAAGAGACGCAAGAAGCCAGGAGACTCTAAAAGAACAGTAATTTAATTTATTGTTCATTTATTAGTTTATTTAAGAAAATTAAATGGAATCAATGCATTATTTGATTAAGAATGGGATATGAATAGCAGTATCTTAAGACAATGTTTAAACAATATTAGCAATTTAAAGTAAATAAAACATTCATCTTAAAGATAATAAAGTTAGAAGTATATTTCCTTTTATTCTTTTATTGACTTTCCCTCAGGAAAAAAATAAAAACCATAAAGCCTGTAATTGCATGAACATTTCCTTTTAATGTCATAAGGGCTGTTCAATACTTAGCAACAGAATTACTTTTCTGAAACAAAGAGTATAATGTGGATTTAAGATGATTGTTTCCTTCTTTTCTGGATATACATAAAATAACCACATATTATTAATTTAGGTGACAATTCCCATAAAACAATTTCCTTTTATTTATTTATTTATTTGTTTTTAAACTGACACATTTTCTATCAACAGGATTCCAGAATCCGGACTTTAAAGAAAATTATCAACTTTCATAAAAAAAGTTAGTCAGTTATTTTCCTTTGGAAGGTAGTGTCCAACACTAGGAAAAGAAGAAAATCTACCTAGTTATAGAATAAAAAGAAAAACTTGGCAAATTTCATGGTAAAGAAACATAGAAACTCACAAGAATACATGTCATGCAAAACAATCAAAATAAATGTGTTTAGTGAAAGGCAATCAATAGAAACAGAGTCTGGGGGGTAGTACAAAAGGTTAACCCATTTAGTTGATAACCAAAGGGTTGGAAGTTTGAGTCCACCCAGAGGCACTGCAGAAGAATATACTTGAAAAAAAAAAAAAAAAAATCAGCCATTGAACTTCTTATACAATACAGTTCTGCTCTGACACTCATGGGTTTGCCATGGGTCATAGTCAACATGACAGCAACTGATTTTTATACATACACTGTGTTCTTGGTGATGGAAATACAAGTATACAAATAGTGGTCTCTGTAAAGGAAATTTATCTAGAACTGATAGGACAATACACATATCTTTAATTCAACATTAAATGATAACATCTGCTGCATTTCAAGAGCAAGATGCCAGTGAGCTTGTAACACAGGCACTTATTGGGGTGAACAGTAGAAAATGAGAAGAGTCCAATGGCCAGATTATGTAAGGCTTTGCTGAATACAATAAAAACTTTCAATGTAATTTATAAGGCTATTCAGTCCTATTATCATTGTATCAGTGCTATTCACAAGGTTTCAGTGGCCTTATTTATTTATTTATTTTCAGAAATGGATTGCCAACTCCTTTTTCTTAGTCTATTTTAATCTGGAAGCTCTGCTGAAGCCTTCAGTCCTGATGCCACATTCTTCTTCATATAATCCATCTTCTCGGATTATATGCTTAACACATGGATTGAATAAGTATGGTGAAAGGAAACAACCCTGATGCACTTCCTTCTTGATTTGCAACCATGCAGTGTCCCCTTGTTCTGTTCGAATGACAGTCTCCTGGTTTATGTATAGGTTCCTCATGAGTACAATCAAGTGTTTAGGAATTCCCATTCTTCCCAATGTTAT
>NW_006921913.1:4116765-4123311 GCF_000298275.1 Orycteropus afer afer
GATTCTTCTGGTTTTCGGTCATTGTTGTTCAACACATGAAATCTATTCTTTAGATAGTCTCTAAATTCAGGAGGGATATGTTCAGGGTCATATTTTGGCCATGTCAGCAAATAGAGGCCTCAAAAGCTTTACTTTACCCATATCAGTAAAGTTAGTCTTACTCTGATGACACAGCTCTTTCCTAGTCGTATTTTGAAAGGCTTCTGACCTAAGGGCTCATATTCCCCCACTGTATCAGATAATGTTTCTGGGCTATTCATAAAGCTGTGCAGTCATGTATCAGGCAGTGTTTCTCTGCAATTCATAAGGTTTTCTCTGGCCAATTCTTTGAGAAGTGGAGGGCCTCTTCCTTGTTCCTAGTCTGTCTTAGTCTGTAAGCTGCATTGAAATCTGTGCATCATATGCAACCCTGCCAGCACTTGAAACTGTGGCATAGCCTCAAACCTCACAGAAACATGCAAGCCACAACAATATGACAAACTGACAGATAAGTTTGTCTCCTTTAGCTGTTAAAAACTCTGCATCCTCCTCTTACCTGGAACCCTGGTGCTGCTCTGCTCTGTCATCCTCTCTGGGTTTGCTTTCTTCCCACCTGGTGGGGGTGGGGCCTGGATCCCTCCCCTTACCTGGATCCCTGGCTGATGCTCTGCTCTGTCTTGGAATTGAGAATGGCCAGACTCAGTCTCACCTAGTTTGGTCATGTTGTCAGAAGGGACCATTCCCCAGAGAAGGATGTCGTGCTTGGTAAGGTGGAGAGTGAATGAAAGAGAGGAAGGCCCTCAATAAGATGGAATGTCACAGTGGTTGCTATGATGGGCTCAAGTATAGCAGGGATCACAGAGCTGGTGCAGGACTGGACGGTGTTTTGTTCTGCTGTGCATAGGGTCTCTATGTGTTGGAGATGACTCAATGGCACATAATAACAACAACTACAACTGATGAAGCCTGTCCACCATGGGTGAACTTGCTGATATTTGAAATACTGGTGGCATGGCTTCCAGCATCACAGCAACATGCAATCCTTCACAGTACAACACATTGACAGATGGGAATGGTATGTTTACTTGTGTTTTACCTTTTACCGGAAAGATGATTATCTGAGTTTTTTTTGACTATGCAAAGACATTTTACTGTATGGACCATAGCAAATTACAGATAACATTGTTAAGAATAGGAATTTCAGACACTTCATTGAGGAACCTGTACATAGACCAAAAGGCAATCAATCAACAGAACAAGAGGATACTGCATGGTTTAAATCCAGGAAGGGGTGTTCCAGGGGTGTATCCTTTCACCATACTTATTCAATCTGTTGAGCAAAAAATCACAGAAGCTGGATTATATGAAGAAGAACATGGCATCAGGATTGGAGGGAGACTTATTAACAACTTGCAATATTCAGATGACACAAACTTACTTGCTGAAAGTGAAGAAGACTTGAAGCACTTACTGATGAACATCAAAGACTACAAATTTCAGTATGGATTGCACATCAACATAAATAAAACAAAACTCCCCACAACTGGACCAATTAGCTGAATCATGATAAATGGAGAGAAGATTGAAGCTGTCAGGAATTTCATTTTACTTGGATCTAAAATCAGTGCCCATGGAAGCAATAGTCAAGAAATCAAAAGACATATTGCACTGGGCAAAATCTGCTGCAAAAGTTCTCTTTACAATGTTAAAGAACAAATATGTCACTTTGAACACTGAGGTGCTCCTGACCCAAATGATAGTATTTTCAATCGCTTTATAAGCATGTGAAAGATAGACAACAAATAAGGAAGACTGAAGAAGGATTGTAGTGTTGGTAGAAAATATTGAAAATGCCATGGACCACCAGGAGAATGAACAAATCTGTCTTGGAAGAAGTATAGCTGGATTGTTCCTTGGAAGCAAGAGTAGCCTGATTTCATCTCTAATACTTTCATCATGTTGCCAGCAGGGATTTGTTTCTAAAAAAGAATATCATGCTTAGTAATGTAAAGAGTCAGTGAAAAAGTGGAAGACCCACAATGAAATGGATTGATACAGTGGCTGCAAAGACAAGCTTAGGCATAGCAAGGCTAGTGCATGACTTTATAGCTTTTTATTCTGGTGTACAATGGTTTCTATAATTTGGCAATCTTCTTCCATAGTGATACCACCTCAGAAAACCAAGGAGGGGTCACTATGAGTCTCAGATCTGACTTGGTATCAGTAAGATGGTCTCTAAAATCACAACCAACTCCACAGCACCTAACAACAACAAAGACTTCCAATTTCATTTAAATACTGAGAATTTCAGCAAAGAAGCACCATTTATTCTCAGGTTTGAAATATTACTCTGATTGATGTATGGGGAGTAGATTATAGAAGAAGTACTCTGTAAATTTTAATAAGGGAGAACAGAAAGGAGGGAACTGAATAGTCAAATAAGAGATGATGGCTTGGACCTGTTTACAAATGATCAGATTTGGTATATATTCCAAAGGTATTTGACAGGATATTCTGCTGTTTAAATCTGGGGTTAAGAGAAAGAGAAGTCAAGATATTGCCAAGATGCTTGATCTGAGAGATTACATGAGTATGAGTGACATATAATGAAATAATATAATGAAATAATGAATTTGGTATTGTAGCCTGATGGAAATGGGAAATTAAGAGTTCTATCTGGGATAGAAATGCTCAGAGGAAGGATACATGAGTCTATAGTTGCAAATACATTGGAGACAGGGAAAACATTTGGAGCCATCAAGTTATATATAATATAAAAAAGACAGGATTAGACCACAGATAGAATTTTCATCGGTTCCTGGTTAATTATTGTATTAGAAGGTAGTAGTGAAGAGAGAATCATTGAGTGGTGCAAACAGCTAACACACTTGCTGCTTACCTAAATGATGGAAATTTGATGCTACTCAGATGTGTTTTGGAAGAAAGTTCTTGTAATCTACTTTCAAAAAAAAAAAAAAAAAAAACTCAGCTATTGAGAACCCTATGGAGCACAGTTCTACTCTGATGCACAGGGGGTCACCATGAATGTGGATGAACTCAATGACAACTGATTTTACTGAAGAGAGAACACCTTCAATTAAAATTTTAGGAACTCCACATTGAAAAGTTAGTCTGGAAGAAGACAGGAAGCAACAGAAAGGGCTAAGAAGAGGGGATAACAAAGAAAACAAATCATAACACTGCTATTTTTGTTTCAAAGTTAATTATATATATACATATACACACACACACACATACACACACATACATATTTATAAGCATAAAAATATGAATATATATATATATATATATATATATATATATATATATATTTGTTTTTGTTATGTGCTGTTGAATCAGACCTAACTCATAGTGACCCCTCCTTGGGTTTCTGAGGCAGTATCACTATGGATGTAGATTGCCCAAACTTCCTTCCAAATATATAGACATATATATGGGAGTATGTGAATATATATGTGTGTGTGTATTTAATATTTACATTAGGAAGCATTCAACTCTTAGCCTAAAGGTTAACAGTTTGAACCTGTTCAATGGCTCCATAGGAGAATAACCTGGCAATCTGCTCCTGTAAAGATTACTTTAGGAAACTCTATGGAGCAGTTTTACTTTGTCACATGGTGTTGCTTTGAATTGGAACTGATTCTATGCCACCTAAAAAAATCAACCTCTACATTAAAATATAAACTCTTTGATGGTAGGGATCATGTCTCTTTTACTTTATACCCAATGCCTAGCACATATTTGATATACCTTAGGTAATAAAAATTTAGATGTTCAATGATTAAATCCACTACTTTTCTGTAAGTTTGCCATATTGTGGTAGTTTTCATGTTGCTGTGAGGGTGGAGGCTGTGCCACTGGTATTTCAAATATCAGTTGAGTCACTCATGGTTTACAAGTTTAACTGGAGTACCCAGACTAAGCCACATTAGAAAAAAGGATGGGACCATCCACTTTTGAAAAAATTGCCCACTGAAAAGCTTATAAATAGCAATGAAACACTGATATATTACCAGGAAACACTTTGAATAGCAGTGAAGCACTGTCTGAAATAGTGCCAGAAGATGAGTCCTTCGGTTTGGAAAGAACTCATCTGGGGAAAAGCTACCTCCTCAGAGTGGAGTCAATTTCAATAACATGGATGGAGTAAAGCTTTTGGGACCTTCATTTGCTGATGGGGCAGACTCAAAATGGAGAAAAACAGCTACAAACATTCACTAGTAAATTGAACAGAATGAAGTATGAATCTAGAGAAGTTGTCAAAAATGAAATAGAATGCATATAGATTCATCTCCTAGGCATTAGTGGGCTGAAATGGACTGGTATTTGTCATTTTGAATCAGACAATCATAGGATACACTTCACTGGGAATAACAAACTGAAGAAGAATGATGTTGCATTCATTGTCAAAAGAATTTCAATGTCTATTCTGAAGTACAAAGCTATCAGTGATAAGATAATATCCATACACCTACAAGGAAGACCAGTTAATACTACTATTATTCAAATTTACACATCAACCCCTAAAGCCAAAGATGAAGAAATGAAAGATTTTGACCAACTTCTGCAGCCTAAAATTGACCAAACATTGAATCAAGATGGTTTGATTATTGCTGATGATTGGAATGAGAAAGTTGGAAAAAAAGAATAATCATCAATGGTTGGTAAATATGACCATGGTGATAAAAATGACTGAGGAAAAGACCAAAATGGATTACAGAAGAGACTCAGAAACTTGTACTTGAAAGGAGAATAACTGAAGCAAATGGAAGAAATGAAACAAGAGTTGAACAGATTTCAAAGGGTGGCTCTGGAAAATAAAATAAAGTATTATAATGAAATGTGCAAAGACCTGGAATTATAAAACAAAAAGAGAAGAACATGTTCAGCATTTGTCAAGCTGAAAGAACTTGAAAAAAAAAAAATCAAGCTTCAAGTTGCAATATTGAAGGATCTATGGGCAAAATATTGAATGATGTAGGAAACATCGAAAGAAGATGGAAGGAATACACAGAGTCACAGTACAAAGAAGAATTGATTGATATTCAATTATTTCAGGAGGTAGCATATGATCAGGAACCAATTGTATTGAAGGAAAAAATTCAATCTGCATTGAAGGAATTGATGGAATACCCATTGAGATGTTTCAACAAACGGTTGTAGCACTGGAGGTGTTTACTCATTATTGCCAAAATATTTGGAAGATATATCTAGCTAATTGACTGAAAGAGATCCATATTTGTGACCATCACAAAGAAAAGTGATCCAACAGAATGTGGAAATTATCAAACAATATCATTAATATCACGTGCAAGTCAAATTTAGCTGAAGAAAATTAAAAAATGGTTGCACAGTATTCACAAGGAACTGCCAGAAATTCAAGCTGAATTCATAAAAGGTTTGGGAATGAAGGATAATATTACTGATTTCATATGGATCTTGGCTAGAAGCAAAGAATACCAGAAATAATTTTAGCCAATTTTTATTGACTATGCAGACATTTGACTATGTGAATCATAGCAAATTATAGATAAAATTAAGAAGAATAGGAATTCCAGAACTCTTAATTGTGCTCATGAGGAACTTGTGCCAAACAGAACAAGGGGATATAACATGGTTTAACGTGGTTTAAATTCAGGAAAGGTTTGTGTCAGGGTTTATTCTTTCACCATACTTATTCAATCTGTGTGCTGAGAAAATTATCCAAGAAGGTGGACTATAAGAAGAACAAAGTGGCATCAGGATTGGAGGAAGAATCATTAACAATGCATGATATGCAGATGACACAACCTTCAGTGCTGAAAATCAAAGACTTCATTCTTCAGTATAGATTACACTTCAATGTAAAGAAAAAGAAAATCTTCACAATGAGAGCGATAAGCAGTATCATGATAAATGGAGAAAAATTAAAGTTATCAAAGATTTCATTTTTCTTGGATTCACAATCAACACACATTGTTTTGATTACCTAGTGCTGCCCTGACAGGAATATACCACAAACAAGATGGCCTTCAGAAACAGGAGTTTATTCTCTTACAGTTTGGAGGCTTTAAGTCCACGTTCAAAGTGCCAGGCTCTAGTTGCTGGGTGAAAGTCCCTTGACCTTGAGGCTTTTGCTCTTCCTCTTGCTCCCAGCTCACTGAAGCTAGAGACATCTCTTCACTACTGGTTGCTGAGGCTAACAAACCCAAGGTCGACATATAAAATGGCACAGTTCCAATGTTACCAAACCACATAGCAGGCTGTTAATTCAAGTCCATTGAAAGTCCCAAGGTCAGCAGAGCATGGCAGGCTGCTGAACAACGATAAGGTTACATGCAGGGTTCAAGCATGCCATGAGCTAGAGACCATTCCCCGAGGCTTCTCCTTGTATACAGGAAGCCGACCACATGCCTAAAGCAGCAACTGAGCTGCTCCCAGTAGATTTCACCAGTCTCATCATGGGGAATGCTACATCCAGCTGCCCAACCACTCAACCAAGCCCAGCCAAGTTGATATACAAACTTAACTACCACACCCATGGAAGTAGCAGTCAAGGTATCACAC
>NW_006921913.1:4126967-4128419 GCF_000298275.1 Orycteropus afer afer
AGAAGGTCCCAATCATCTGGTTTCTCTTCTGCTGTTCATGCATTTTGAGTTATGCTTGACAGTCTATTTATGACATATAAATATTATGGGTCCTTAAATTTGCCCCTAGATATTCCTTGAGGAACTGTATAATTTTAGGTTTCACATTTAAGTCTTTGATCCATCTGGAGTTCGTTTTTGTGTATGGTGTGAGGTACAGGTATTGTAAGATACTGCTTCTTCAACATCAAAATGTACTTTGGTTGTTTACTATTCATTGGTTTGTATGTGTGTATGTTTAACTCAGATTGACAGTTTTAGTATCCTTGAAACTAAAACAGCCACAATTATATCATGTCTTTTTGGAAACAGTAAAATATAAAGATAAACAGCAAACAGTATATCTTCATAAAGTTTAGTTCATATAAAAGTTAGTGGTAAAAAATAATGTTGATTATTTTAAAGTTAACTTTTTTTATTTGAGAGAAAATTAAACTACTGGCTATGTTAAAGTATGCTTAGAATTTTTCAATATTTAATAAAAGAATAAACAATTAAAAAGTATGGTTTAGATTGTTTAAGCTATTGGGTTTATAAGTGATATTATCAGCATAATGATTCCATCTAATAAAAACAGTGTGACTACCTCAGAATGGGGATATTATTAAAGTTAGTTGATGATAATTTATGTTACGTATAAAAAATACAGATAAACTTTCATTATTCATTAATTTTTTCAATAAATGGGAGAATAGTTTTAATGGATTTTAAAAGTTCATAGTAGTAAGACAGATAATTTAGGTCATGATAATTTAATTAGGATTTGCGTACAACTAAATGTTAAAAAGTTCCAGATAATTCTTTATCCAGGATTTTAAGAGGAGAGATACCAGGCCAAAGATATTTTTCAGAGATATTATTATATCATTGTCACCATTATTAAAAGCTGAGTATGTATAAACACAGAAATCAGGGGTCAGATTGTCTAGATTTGAATCTCAACTTTATGTTTAATCAGCTGCATGATTTTAAAAATCATTACTGGCTCTCAGTTTTCTAGTCTTTAGAATTGAGAAAATAATAATATCAGTCTGCAGTGTTATTGGGTTAAATTATTGTACATGAAGTACTTTGAACAGAGCTTTATACATTTCAACTATTATTATAATTGAGATTAAATATTGAAATAATTTCTGCAGAGTATAGGGGACATGTTCATATTTACCTTTTTACATGGGAAAAATAACATTTAAAAAAAAAATTATTGCTATTATAAATAAAATTCCATTTAGAAAAAGGTGCTGAAAACATTTATGACAAGCCTCATTGCCATAGTGTTTATTTTTCAAAGATGTTAAGAATAAATCATGTCTGATTATATTTTTCTTTTCCCAAGTAATAATTTGTATGAAATGTTTGTCTATTATGGGGGTTGATGTCTTCACCACAGAATATGAATAGAATTTTTTTTTT
>NW_006921913.1:4129339-4137043 GCF_000298275.1 Orycteropus afer afer
AGCATAGTGGCTAAGACACTTGCCTGCTAACCAGACGGCTGGTGGTTCAAACCCACCAGCCCCTCCTCGGAAGGAAGGTTGGGCAATCCTACTTCTGTAGTGATACTGCCTCGGAAACCCAAGGAGTGGTCGCTATGAGTCGGGGCCGACTCTATGGCACATAACAACAACAACAACAACATGAAAAACAAACTTACCATCAAGAATTCAATATTTGTTAACCGATACTTTGATCATTAGCCTGAAGCACAAGTACTTTTCACATCTTGTGACGTTAACTGGTCCTGTTGGCCAAAGCAAAACAAACTCAATACAAACATGATGGAAATTGCACACGAGCATGGATACAGAGAGGTGTGATGTACTGAGGGAGCATTACTGTAACAGTCCACCACAGTGTGAGCTTGAATCCAATGATTCACATCCCTTTCATATATAACATAAACTCACTTCCTCCTAAGAACCCTAAGGTCTTATCTAATCATTACATCAGGCCCAAGTCCAAAATCTTGTGAGCACATGAAGTCTGGATGTAGATAAGGCTCTTCTGATGTAGTTAATCTTTATCCAGAGACCTATAAACTAAAAAGACCAGTTATCTACCCCCTATATGCCCACACTCTGTGGTAGACAGAATTGTAAGATGTTCGCCCAATTTTTTGTCTCTTGTTATACATGATAAAAATGTAGAATCCCTGCTTCTTGAAAGAGGGTGGACACAGTCAATATGATGGGCTGTCTATCCTGTGATTAAATTACTAATCAGTTGACTTTGAGTTCACATAAACAAAGATTATTATGGATAGGTCTGACTCAATCAAGTGAGTCTTTTAAAAGAAAGTTAAGGATAGGAGAGATGTACACTTGCCTAGAAAAGCAAACTGTCATTTTGTAGAAAAGACTATGTGGCAGGGAATTAGAGGTGGTCTATAGGAGATTAGATCCTGTATCTTACAACCACAAGGAAGTGAATCTTGTCAACAAATGGTAATCTGGGAAGAGCTACTTGAGCTCTATTGCAGCTCTAGTCAGCACTCTGAATATAGCTTGATAAGAACCTGAGAAGAGAACCCAGCTAACCAGTGTGTAAACTCTTAAATCACAGGTGCTGTGAGATGATAAATATGTGTTGTTTAGAGATGATACATTTGTGGCAATTTTCAATGCAATAATAGAAATCTCATGTGCCCTACTTTTCAAAAAGAAAAGAAATGGAAGTGACAGAGTAGAATTTTTTTTCACAGAACTTCTGAAAGCCAGGCAAGTGTATTCTGACCCCTCTATTGTAGGTGCAGCAAATATTCTCTAATTAGGTCTTGGTTCTTTACCTTAAAAGGGAGCTCTGGTAGTATAGTGCCTAACACATTTGACTGCTAACTAGAAGGTTGATGATTCGAGCCCACCAGCCATTCCACAGAAGGAAGACAGGGCAATCTACAGCCCTATAGATTTACCACCTCAGAAACCCAAGAGGGGTCACTGTGAGTCAGAATCAACTCAATGGCAGCAGTATTTTGTTTGTTTGTTTGTTTCTTTACCTTGGGAGTGGTTCCTTTGCACAACTATCTCAGAAGCTCTCACCCACACTCTGAACTGTTCTCCTCTTATAAGAAATTTTGCATATTTGTAGCAGAGCAACCTTCTTAGCCTTTAGCCTGAACTTTGAAAGTGGGATCCAGAAGCCCCATTGAATTTTGAATTCCTTCAGTTTCCTGTATTCCAAGCTAACAAGGTTTTCAATTATACACTTCTTTCAATAACTTTTTGGGCTTCTATTACTTTTGGGGAGTTTGCTCCATGCCCCCAAAGTCACATTCATAATTTATTTCATGACAGACTTCTCGCTTTCTCAGGAATGTCAGGCTACTATGTAACAAAGTTCATATGATTCCTAAGAGCCATTTTGTATAGCTGAGGAGATCTATCAAGCATAGCCTTAAATCTCTCTGAGGTGTAAAGAAAAAAATCTTTACCTTGAGGCCATTTGCAACTTTAAGAATCTTTTGCCAGATGGAGAGACTAGAGATGTAAGAGCCTTATTTTCCAGCCCAGCAAGTCGTGACATTTACATTTTTTCCTCTATATCATTCTTACCAAATGAGTAGTTACTTTTTGGCTCATTTCTTTTTTTCTCAAATCTTATCATACACAACTAAAAGAAACCAAATCATATTTTAAAAAAAATTCTTCCAGAAGATGTCTTTAGATAGATCCATCAGTTCATTAGGTATAGTTAATAAGTTTCCAGGTGCTACTCTAGGCATCAAGACAGCCAATTGTCCAGCCTCTGCAAATATGTGACATCAAAGCCCCAGCATCTCACACCAGTTTTCTCATCTATTTTATAAGCTCAGTAGCAGGTTGTTTGCAGTTCTCCATTCTTCACATTTGGCCTCCTCGCTGTTTTTCCTCTTCTAACATCAGTCTCCTCACTCTCAATCCAGCCTCTAACTGCTGACTGGTTCCAAATCCAAAGTTGTATTATTAGGTTTTTGTTATGTTAGCATTCCACTTCTATTTAAGATGTTTCTGTTAGGTGCCATTGAGTTGGCTCTGACTCACAGCAACCTTATGTACAATAAAACTTAATACTGCCTGGTCCAGCGCCCACCTCACAATCCTTGCTATGCCTGAACCCACCATTGTAGCCACTGTATCAATCCATCTCATTGAGGGCCTTCCCCTTTTTCACTGACCTTCCACTTTACCAAGCATGATATCCTTCTCTGAAGAATGGTCCCTTCGGACAACATGACCAAAGCAGGTGAGATCATGTCTGGCCATTCCCGCTTCCAAGGAGCATTCTGGCTGCACTTCCACCAGGACAGATTTGTTAATTCTTCTGGCAGTCCATGATACCTTCAGTATTCTTTGCCAACACCACAACTCAAAAGCATCAACTCTTGTTTGGTCTTCTTTATTAATTGTCCAGCTTTCACATGTGTATGAAGTGACTGAAAATACCACAGCTTGAGTTAGACACACTTTAGTCTTCAAACACACATCTTTCCTCTTCAGCACTTTAAAGAGATGTTATGCAGCAGATTGGCTCAGCTCATTATGACATCTGACTTCTTGACTGTTGCTTCCATTTGTGTTGATTGTGGAACAAGGCAGTATGAAATCTTTGACAATTCCAATATTTTCTCTATTTATTGTGATGCTGCTTATTGTCCACTTGTGAGGATTTTTGTTTTCTTTATGTTGAGTTGTAATCCATATTGCAGACTGTAGTCTTTAATCTTCCTTAGTAAGTGCTTCAAGTCATCTTCACTTTCAGCAAGCAAGGTTGTGTAGTCTGCATATTGCAGGTTGTTAATGAGTCTTCCTCCAATTCTGATGGCACATCCTTCTTCTGATAGTCCAGCTTTTTGGATTTTTTGTTCAGCATATAGATTGAATAAGTGTGGGAAAGGATACAGTCCTGACACAATCCCTGACTTTAAACCACACAGTATCCCCTTATTATGTTTGAATGATAGCCTCCCAGTCTATGTACAGGTTGCCCATGAGGACAATTAAATGTTCTAGAATTCCCATTCTTCTCAATGTCATCAATAATTTATTATGACCTGCACAAGTGAATGCTTTTGCAGAGTCAATAAAACGCAAGTAAACATCTTTCTGGTATTCTTTGCTTTCAGCCAAGATCTATCTGACTTCAGCAATGCTATCTTTTGTCCCACATCCTCTTCTGAATCCAGTTTGCATTTCTGGAAGTTCTCTGTTATTATAATGCTGCAATCATTTATAAATTACCTTCAGTAAGATTTTACTTGCAGATGAATGGTAACTGATTGTGCCAGAGGGATAGTGACTCTATTTAAGATACAAAAAAAAAAAAAAAACCTCACTGCTGCCGTTGAGTCATTTTCCAACTCATAGCGACGCTTCCTTGTGTTACGAGACAGTATCTCTATGGTAGTAGATTGCCTAATCTTCCGTCTGAGGAGTGGCTGGTGGTTTTAAACCTCCAGCCTTCCAGTTAGCAGTCAAATGCCTTGGGCACTACACCACCAGAGACCCCTATTTAAGATGCACATCTATAATTGGAAAAATAACTTCTCAAACTTCTCAAAACAGTGATTTAAGACAAGAATGCTATTTTTTCTGGATTCTGAAGATCAACAATTTCAGCTGAGTTCAACTGGATGTATCTAATGCTGTTTTCATTTGAAGTCACTTATGTGCCTGTAGTTCTATGGTGGCTCAATTGAGACTACATGGTCCAAAATTGTCTCTAATGCATAGTAGGTTGGTAATGCCATAAACTGAGCCACTTATCTTCACTTACTTAGGCTGGACTTCTTCACATGTTTTGAAATAATGTAAGAGGGTAAATCCCAATGCTAAATAGTTTTTAAGTCACTACTTGCATTACATTGATTTTTCTCCTACAGGTAAATACACAGGGCATAGATATAGTAAAGATCATTGGGTCATTACTCATAACTTATCACAATCTGTAAATATGGATATACTTCAATACTGCTAAGATGATGAGTTAGAAACGCAGAGGTCCCTAACTCCACCATTATTTTAATTTTTTTATACTGTGCCTTGATTTGTAATGTGTTTTCAGGGTATCTTGGATCATTGACTTACCCTCTTGGAGGTCTTCCCTAGTAAAATTATTTTTCCTAGACCTTACTGAGTCTAGTCTGAAAATTTTCCTACCTTTTTATTAACCTATATTACTGAGTTTCAGCAAGTATCTCACTTGATCCACATGAGTTTCTAGAGCTACTCTCTATTTTTTACATAATATTTTCCTTCCAGTTTTATATAGAGAGCTCTGGTGGTGTAGTACCTAAGGCATTTGACTGCTAACCCGAAGGCTGGCAGTTAAAACCCACCAGCCACTCTTTGGAAGGAAGGTTAGAAAATCTACTTCTGTAGTGATAACATCTTGGAAACCCAAGGAAGGGTTGCTATGAGTCAGATCCAACTTGATGGCAGTAAGTTTGATTTTTTGGTTTGAGTTTTATACATCTGTTTTCTACTACCCTCAGGTACAAAGGACTTTCTCCACTAAAGAAAATGCATGGTACTCTTGGGGTTATAAGGATGGCTGTGAATTATCTGCAACCTGAAATAATTCCTATTCCAATTAGAAAGGAAGATTCCTGAACAACTATTACATTGACCCTGATTGGCCTCATGGAAATACATTTTTAAAGAGGTAATATTGAAAAAAATCCTTTCCTCTTTCTACCAAGATTTCCTAATAAAATTTTCTTGTGAGCTAGTGGTAGCTTTATAAGAATAATTTTTTACTGAAAAAAATCCAATCAGTTCATGTTCTCAGAACATTTCAAACTTGGCCTGAATAAAGAAGCTATTTTATTTTTTTTCTTTGTATTGTGATTTGGGTGAAAATTCATAGAGCAAATACACCTTCCATACAGCAATCCACACACACCCTGTCTCATGACATTGACCACAACTCACCACAATGCAACATCTCCCCTCCCACTTCCCCTCAACAGCCACCTCCTCCCTGTGTCCATCACCCCACACACTCCTACCCCCCAGCTGTCTCCCTGTGCATAAGCAGCCATTCTTTCTCTCATGCTTGTTCCCTCCAAGGAGTGCATCCACCCCAGGTAAATGCTCAACTCATAAGCCTGTCTATTGTTGGGCTGGAAGCCACAGGCATGCATTCAATTCCAGACCTGAAGGACAGCTAGGGGCCATAGTCTCAGTGGTTCCAGCATGCCCCATTGGGCCAGCAAACCTGTTCCCCACTTTTTTTTTTTTTTTTCCAAATGATTTTGAGTTTTGTTCCACATTGTTCTCCCTGTCCATCCAGGATATCCTACAAAGATCTTCCAAGTGGTTGACAGTAGTAGCCAGGCACCATCTAGTTCCTCTGGTCCCACAGTCATATAGGCTGCAGATCAGATGGTGTACCAGTCGCTAAGAGTAATTGTTTCCATGAATTTTTGGTTTTCTTCATTCTTCCTGGCTCTGGACGAGGAGAGACCCATCACTGCATCCAGATGGCAGCTTGCAAGCTTTTAAGATCCCAGTCGCTACTCACCACAGCAGGAGGTAGAATAATGTTTTAAATCTTCAGTGATGCAGACATGAGAGCAAGATCTTGGAAATGCCATATGCTCTTCACATTGACTTTGGAAGTTTAAAGAAGCAGAAAATTAAGAGGAGGTGAAATATATAAAGAATATCCTGATGGCTTTGGAGTAATTTCTTCTGCTAAATTCTAGGATTTTACTGTTTTTTCCCTAGATGGTTTAATCATCTTAATCCCCCCTCCTCTTTTTTCAAGTACTTAGATTTTTCCTCTGTTGCAAAACAAATTGTTCTTGATTAATATAAATTCTAGTTATTCCAGGGTATAACGACATTTTCTAGAAAGGCAATAGCAAAAAATATTCATTGGTACTGAATATTACCCCAAATTAATGACATCCTTCCCTTGTGGTATATAAAAAGTGTATGTTTCCTAAGGGGGTCACTATGAATTGGAATTGACTCTATGGCAGTGAGTTTGGTTTGATTTTTATGTTTACTATAGTATGGTCAGCCTCAAGAAGCACTTTATTGTTTTTAAGTGTGTCAAGTCAGTTCCAACTCCTAGCAACCCTTTGTACAACAGGATGAAACATTGCTCAGTCTATGCTATCCTCACAATTGTGCTATGCTTGAGCCCTTTGTTGCAGCCATGGTGTTAAACCATCCCATTGAAGATATTCCTCTTATTTGCTCTTCTACACCCCTTATACAGGTATTTCTTAAGTCACAACATATTCGAGTTCCCACAAACCATACTTATTACTGTCTATTTTTCCCCTTATGTTATTGTTAGAGACTTGTACTACATACGATGTAAGTCTATATGTAATGCTTCCAACAAGTAAAGATTAGATTTATAAATATCCTGATAATAATATTAAAAAATTAAAAAAAAAAGTGCATTCTACTTATATTAGAACTGACTTAGGACAGAATTGGCAGAATTGAACCTCATTGTAAGGCGAGGTCTACCTGTATTTTCTCTAGTCTCCCTCATGCTAGTTATTCATTGTTCATATAAGTGTCTTTACTTATTTTGATTTGTGTGGCTGAATGACCATTGTCACGACATATTTCCTGACCTCAAAGAGTTGTTGTTTGTTTCTTTTTAGTGTCCATTGAAACACAATATTATGAATGTTGATTAGTGAACTCTTTAGAATGGCATTCAACATCTTCATTGGGGTGATACAAGTGTATAAACATTTGTTAAAACTAATAGATCTTTACAAATAAATTTGAAACATCTTATTGTATGCAAATTATATCCCACTAAAAAGAATTAAAATTCCTTGTGATGAGGTATTATTATGGTGTAAGTGATAAAAATCATATATTTGTTTTGATTATACCCTTTTGTATCAATGTCATCTCATTTCCTGCTTTATACTGATCTTACCTGCTATTCACAGAAGACAAAACCTTGCTTGCTCAAAGCAAAGAAGACATGAAGCACTTACTAATGAAGATCAAAGACTACAGCCTTCAGTATATAATCCACACTCAGCACAAAGGCCATAAAGAAAATAAAAAAAAAAAACTCTCGTAACAGGATTCATAGGCCACTTGTGGTAAACAGACAAAATATTGAAGTTTCCATGGATTTCATTTTACTTGGAGCCATAATTAATGCCCATGGAAGCAGTGTTGTTATTGTTGTTAAGTGCC
>NW_006921913.1:4138618-4146385 GCF_000298275.1 Orycteropus afer afer
ATATCTGATCCCATAATGGGAATAACCACATCACAACTGCTTAAGCCACACAGAATTGTGGTCCAGCCAATTGACACACATCTCCAACTATCACATAAAGAGAATGCAACTTTTTGTATGTAGTCAGATTCAGGTTAGGTTTTCTGCATTTTTCTTTTTGGTTGGTTTAGCAAATTATCCTTTTTCTAATTTATATCTTTCTCGATCTTTTGTTTAATAAAGGAGACATATAACTCAGTATAAAATTAAGAATTCCAAGTTCAACTAGAGCAATTTGGCCATCAACCAGAAGAATGACCCTGTCTAAGGCCTCTAGCATCACACTTTCTTGTTAGCTATTTTCTTTGATATGGAGCTAGAAACCCTTAACAGGATGTAATTTATGTGCAGAAAAAATGATATCAATACATGTTTAGGGAGACATTTCTCATTGTTAGTTCAACTATGTATGCTTTTTTGATGGAATTTCAATAAAATAAATACACAATATTTACATATTTATTTCCCAGGGAATTTTTTAGAAGCAGCTTTCAACTTTTAATTTCTCAGGAAGACAATTTAGTTTAAATATCAATTAATAAACCAGTACTAATACTTTTAACATTAGAGTACTTTTATTTATTTTTAATTGAATATTTATCCATGTTTTCTAACATATATTTATTTTTCTGAAAATTATTGTTTTAAAAAAGCTGTTGTTGGGGCTGGTCAGAATTCTGTAAATTAGCTCTCACTGCCATCACATCAGGTCCGAATCATAGTGCCACCTCCTTTGGTTTCCGAGACAGTATTGCTATGGAAGTAGATTGCCCTGTCTTCCTTGCAATGAGTGGGTGGTGGGTTTGAGCTGCAAGACTTCTGGTTAACACTCAAATGCCTTAGGCACTACGCCACCAGAGCTCCTTTAAATAAGCTATGTATGTGGAATTTTCTAAATGAGAAACTGCATTGAATTAGCAAACCTAGATCATCTTGTTCTAATTTGCAAATGCCAGTCTTTGGTTTAAGCAATTAAACATCCTAAATTGTCAATTTAGATTGACAAGGCAAGGAAATTGAAGTTATCAGTTTATCTGACTAGCAGCTGATTTTGGAAATACTTTATGGATCTGTTTTATTTTTACCCCCTTAAATTTATGTTTATTTTTATTGTGATTTGGGTGGAACTTTACAGAGCAAATTCATTTTCTGTACAGCAGTTCACATACATTTTGTTTCATGACATTGACTGCAGTTTCCCACAATGCAACAATTCTCTTCCCAATTCTTCTCCATAGTTACCTCTTCCCTGTGTCTCTCCCTCCCATGCATACCTGTCCCCATGTGCAAACACAGCCCTTGTATTCTCCCAAGATTGGTCTGTCCAAGGAGTATATGTACCTAACATAAATGTTCAACTCATGTACCTATCTGTTTGGCTGGAATCCAAAAGAGTGGGTTCAGTACCAGACCTGAAGTGCAGCTAGGGGCCATAGTCTCAGGGGTTCCACCAGGGTCTATCAGACCAGCAAACCTGGTCCCTTTTTATTTATGATTTTGAGTTTTGTTCCACATTGTCCTCTCACTCTACCCAGGATCTCCTACATAGATCTGCCTCCGAGTGGTTGACAGTGGTAGCCGTTCTTCTAGTCTCACAGTCATCTAGGCTGAGGATTGTTTGGTGTACCAGTTCCTTGGACTGATTGTTTCCATAAGTCTTTGGTTTTCTTCATTCATCTTTGCTCTGAATGAGAAGAAACCCAGTGTTGTATTTAGATGGTTGCTTGCAAACTTTTAAGATCCCAGTCACTACTAACTAAAGTAGGACGTGAAACAATGTTTTTGTGTAGTATGTTATGCCAGTTGAGCTTGATGTTCCCTGCCACCACGGTCTCACGTATGGTCCACAGGTTCAACTATTGGATTGCTGTGGGTAGCTGTCTGAAGCCAAGAAGTGACTACAGCTTTGGCCCTTGTCAGCTCTACTTTACACCTGGACATGCTTACAGAACATACAAATACATTTGTAGGAACATTCTCTGCCAACCTTATGCATGGTCATGGACACTCTTCCCTCCTGCATAGACATACCTAATAGTTCAGCCTGTCTACCCATCTGTTATTGTTGTTAGGTGCCATCGAGTCATTTCCGACTCATAGCAACCCCATGAACGGCAGAACAAAACACTGCCCGATCCTGCGCCAGCTCCATAATCCCTGCTATACTTGAGCCCATCATCGCAGTCACTGTGTCAATCCATCTCATTGAAGGCCTCTCCCTCTTTCGTCAACCCTCCACTCTACCAAGCATGACGTCCTTCTCCAAGGAATGGTCCCTTCTGACAACATGACCACCCATCTATCCACCCATAAATCAATGTTTGCCATCCCTGACAATGCAGTACTCTATGTGCAATAGGGTTCATCTTTGTTGTCTGTGCCTCTCATGCACCTCTGTATGTCTTCTTCATCCTCAATGCCACTATGTTAATCACTCATATTTGGTTCACTGTCCTTCCCTTCACCTAAATCAGTACTTGTCTCTACCTATCTAGCAGTGTTTCTTCCCCTCCCATCCACCCCTGGTAACCAACGAAGGAAGTTTCCTTCCATATATAAACCTTTCCTTGACTTTTTACAATAGTGGACTAATAAAATATTTGTTCTTCTGTGATTGGCTTATTTCACTCAGCACAGTGTCATCCAAATTCACCCACATTATGCTGTGTTTTGCAGATTCTATGTTCTTTAATGTTGCATAATATTCCATTGTGAGTATATACCACAGTTTGGTTATCCATTCTTCTGGTGATGGGCACCTAGGTTGTTTCCATCTTTTTGCTATTGTAAATAGTGTTGTGATGAACATGGGTGCTAATATATCTTTGTTTTCCTGACTCTCACTTATTTAGGATATATATCTAGTAATGGGATTGCTGAGTCAAATGGTATTTCTAATTCCAACTTTATAAGGAATCACAATACTGATTTCCACAGTGGTTGTACCATTTTACAGTGCCACCAGCAGTGTATGAGTGTCCCAATCTCTCCGCATTCTCGCCAGCATTCGTTATTTTCTGTCTTGAACTTTGCTACTAGTACCAGGGTAAGATGTTATCTCATTGTTGTTTTGATTTGCATCTCTCTAATGGCTAATCACTAAAATTTCTTCATGTGTTTGTTGGCTGCCTGAATATTCTCTTTGGTGAAATGTCTATTCATGTCTTTTCCCCATTTTTAAACTGAATTGTCATTTTGTTATTGAGGTGTTGGAGTTTTCTATAAATTCTAGAGATTAGTCCCTTTTCAGATGTCATTGCTGAGTATTTTTTCCCAATATGTAGGTTCTCTTTTGACTCTTTTGGAGAAGTCTTTTGAAGCATATATAATAAATAAATAAATAAATAAATAAGTTTTAGAAGGCCTCATTCATCTAGTTTCTTTTCTGCTGTTTGTACATTTTGGGTTATGCTTGATGATCTATTTATACCATATATTAGGGCCATTACATTTGCCCCAGTTTTTCCCTTTAGGAACTTTGTATTTTTAGGTTTCACAATTAAGTCTATGATCCATCATGAGTTAGTTTTTGTGTATGGTGTGAGGTACAGATCTTTTTTCATTTATCTGCAATTGGATATCCAGTTTTTCCAACACCATTTATGAAACAGACAATCTCCTCCCCATTTAATGGATTTCAGCCCTTTGTCAAAGGTCAGATGACCATAGTATTTATTTCTGGGTTCTCAATTATATTCCATTGGTCTACGTGTCTGTTGTACCAAAGCCAGGCAGTTTTAGCTGTGTCTGTATTGTACCTTTTGAGATCTGGGAGTATGAGACCTCCCACTCTGTTCTTCTTCAATAGTACTTTGCTTGTCTGAGGTCTCTTTTCTTTCCCTATAGTTAGTGATAGTTTTCTTTTCTTTTCTTTTCTTTTTTTTTTCCTATATCATTAAAGAAGTTTGATGGGATCCAGGTTGGGATTGCATTGAATGTATAGATTACTTTGGGTAGAACTGATATTTTCACAGTGTTCAATCTTCCTATTCATGAGTATTGTATGTTCTTCCATTTATGTAGATCTCTTATGGTTTCTTGAACTAGTGTTTTATCATTTTCTTTGTATTGGTCCTTTGTGTCCCTGGTAAGATTTGCTCCCAATTATTTTATTATTTTGGTAGCTCATCCACCAGCCACTCCTAGGAAGGAAGTTTGGACAATCTAATTCTGTAGTGATACTGCCAAGGAAGGGTCACTATGAGTCAGGTCTGACTCGAGGGTACATAATAACAACAACAACAACATTGCAAATGGTATTGATTTCCTTATTTCTTTCTCAGCAATCTAATTACTGGTATAGAGGAATACAACAGACTTTTGGATGTTGATCGTGTATCCTACCATAATGCTAAATCACTCAATTAGTTCCAGTAGTTTTTTTGCTGAGTCTCATGGGTTTTCTATGCATAGAATCATATCATCAGCAAATAAGGATAGTTTGACTTCTTCCTTTCCCATTTGTATGCATTGAATTTCTGTTTCTTGCCTTATTGCCCTGGCATGGACTTCCAACACAATGTTGAATAGAAGTGGTGATAGAGGACATCCTTGTCTGGTTCCTATTCTCAAGGGGAATGACTTCAGTCTCTCTCCTTTGAGACTAACGTTGGCTATTAGTTTTGTATATATGCCCTTTACTATGTTGAGGAATGTCCCTTGTATTCTGATTTTGCTGAGAGTTTTGATCAGGAATGGGTGTTGGATTTCATCAAATGCCTTTTCTGCATCTATTGAAGTGATCATGTGATTCTTTTCCTTTGTTTTATTTATGTGAAAGATGATGTTGATTATTTTCTAATGTTGAATCATCCTTGCATACCTGATATGAACCCCACTTGGTCATAAGGTGTTATTTTTTTTGATATGTTGTTGGAGTCTGTTAGCTAGGATTTTGTTGATGATTTTTGCATCTATATTCATGAGGAATATTGGTCTGCATTTTTCCTTTTTAGTGATGTCTTTGCCTACAGTATGATTGATGTCAGTTCCTCTCATTGTTTGGTAGAATACTCTGGTGCAACCATCTAGGCCATGAATTTTTTTTTTTGGTTGGTGATTTTTTAATGACCTGTTCAATTTCTTCTTTTGTTATGGGTCTGCTCACCTTTTCCACTTCAAGCTATGTTAGTTTAGGTAAGTACTGTGTTTCTAGAAATCTATCCATTTCTTCTGGATTTTCAAATTTGTTGGAGTACAGGTCTTCATAGTATCTTGATACTATCTTTTTTATTTCATTTGGTTCTATTGTGATGTTGCTCAATTAGTTCCTTATTTGTGTTATTTGTGTTCTCTCTCTCTTTTCCTTTGTTAAATTTGCCACTGGTTTGTCAATTTTATTATTATCCAAAAACCAACTTGTGGTCTTGTTGATTTTTTCTATTGTCTTCCTACATTCTGTTTCATTTATTTCTGCTCAAATCTTTATTATTTCCTTTCCTCTGGTGATAGTAGACTTTCCTTGCTTTTTTTTTTTTTTTTCCTAATTTCTGCAGATATTTGTTTAAGGTGTTGATTTTGGTGCTTTCTTCTTTTTTGATGTGTGCATTTATTGCTATAAATTGGCCTCTGGTCATTACTTTTGCTGTGTACGAAAGATTTTGGTAAGCTGTGTTTTCATTCTCATTTGATTTAAGGAATTTTTTAAGTCCATTTTTTATTTCTCCTGTTACCCAGTCATGCTTAAGGAGGGTGCTATTCAGTTTCCGTGGATTTACTACTTTTTCATAGATCTTCCTATTGTTGACCTCTAATTTTTTAGCACTGTGATCTGAGAAGATGTTTTGCAGTCTTTCAATGTTATTAAATTTATTAAGGCTTGCTTTATGGCCTAACATATGGTCTATCCTGGAGAATGTTCCATGTGCACTAGAAAATAATGTATATTGTGCTGTTGTTGGGTGAAGTGTTCTGTAGATGTCTAAAAGGTCATGTGGGTGGAGGGTATTGTTTAGTTCTTCTGCGTCTTTTTTGAATTTCTTTCCAGTTATTCTATCTTTGATTGAAAGTGGTGTATTAAAGTGTCCTACTCTTGTTGCAAAGTTCCTAAGGCATTTGAATGTGAACCAGAAGGCTGGCAGTTCAAACCCACCAGTCACTCCTTGAAAGGAATGTTGAGCAATATACTACTTCCATAGTGATACCACCTCAGAAACCCAAGGAGGAGTCACTATGAGTTGGAACTGACTCAATGGCAGCGAGTTTGAGTTTTACTATGACCATAGAGTCATATATTTTCAATTTTGTTGAAGTCTAATGCATGTATTTTAAGACTCTTTCCTTGGGTCCATAGATATTTATTATGGTTATATCTTGTTGTTTGATTTATTTTTTAATAATTATATAATGCTCTTCTTATTTTTATGGTTGTTTTTTGTCTTATCAAAAATTAATATTGTCACTCCTGCTCTTTTTTGTTGCCATTTGCTTGATATATCTTTTTCAAACTTAGTCTATTTTTGTCTTTGTTTCTAAGGTGTTTCTCTTGTAGACAACATAATGAGGGGTTATGTTTTCTTATCCAGTCTGCAACTCTCCATCTCTTGAGTGGTTCATTTAATCTACTGACATTCAGTGTAATTATTGACAAGTATGTATCTGTTGGTGTCATTTTGTTTTGTGTTTTTTCATGGTATTCCTTGTTTCTTTGTTCCGTAAAATTTTCTATGCTGAGCTCTTTTTGTTTATGAATTGTGTTATCATTTCTTTTTGCTGTTGTTTTAGTATTTGGTAAATATATGTGCTTGTCCTCCTTTTTATTGTGATGTTGAAGTTCATCATTTTTCTTTGAGGTTACTCTGTGATTTATAATTTTCTCCCCAAGTTTAGAACAGTCAATTCTATCTTGCAACTCTCTTGACTTCCTCTCCATTTAGAAGTTTTGTAATTATACTATTTCCCCCTCTTTTTGGTTTGTAGTTGTCCTCATTCGTGAATTGATGTCTATGGTTCCCTGTTTACAATATTGTAAGGTTATTTTGCTTTGGATACTTCCATAGTCATGTTGTTTTCTGGGTTATGTCATCATATGTATTAATGGTCTGTTGTTGTTTGCTATTATTGGTTCTCCATCCAAAGGACTCCCTTTAACATCTCTTGTAAGATTGGTCAGGTTTAACAAATTCCCTAAATTTCTGCTTACGTGAAAATCTCCCAATTTCACCATCATATTTGAGAGACAATTTTATGGGGTATTTAATTCTTTATTGGAAAATTTTCTTTTTCAGGATTTTATATATACCATCCCATTGCTTTCTTGCTTGCATGGTTTCTGCTGAAAAATCAGAACTTATTCTTACTGGTTGTCCTTTGTAAGTAACTTTTTTGTTTTTCTCATGCTGCTTTCAGGATTCTTCTTTGTCTAGTTTTGGTGAGTTTGATGATGATATGTCTTGGCGATTTTCTTTGAGGCCTATCCGGTTTGGGATTTGTTAGACTTCCTGAATGGCTATATTTTCATCTTTCATCATATCAAGGAAGTTCTCTTCCAACAAATCGTGGACAATTTTCTCAGTGGTTTTATTTTCCTCTGCCTATGCTGGAATTCCAATTACACATAAGTTATTCCTTTTGATGGTACCCCACAAGAATTTTAAGCTTTCTTCATTTTGTTTTGATCTTTTTTCTGATTGATCTTTTTCCAAAGAAGTATTCAGGTATTTGTTTTCAATTCCACTAATTCTGCCTTTCATTAATTTCATTCTAATTCTCTGCCCATTCAATGTGTTA
>NW_006921913.1:4147676-4154984 GCF_000298275.1 Orycteropus afer afer
AAATAATGATCACTTTCCCTAGTATTTAATTTCTAAGAGAGAGACCATTTGACTTAACTGAGAAATGCCCCATGTTTAAATTGAACTCACAAAATTTATGTATTAAGTATTTGATCTTTTAAATTGGATTTGTTAATGAATTTCAATGATGTTATAATTTGGCAAAATGGTTTACATGAAATTCCTTTATTTGTCAAAATAAAAAGCAATACCAAATTTCTCTAGAACTTCTTTCTAAATTGCTATTATATAGGAAGAAAATATAGATTTTCTAGAAATAAATACTTAAAGTTTAAATCTAAAGTCTATTCTCTAGGTGGTTTTGGAATCAATCTAACTGGGAAAATAAGTAGTAAACTGTGAAATAGAGCAATTTTATCTGGTTGTATGGACTGGTTACTTTTAGATGGTGGTTGGCTGGAGGGTTATTTTTAATGTTTTTAGATCAACACCATTACACAGAGATAAGGGAAGACTTATAGTGATTTTATGTTACTTTAAAATGGACAAATAACTTGTTTCCAAAATAGTTCTTTAACAGTTGCATATGTGCTGCATGCAGTTTTAATAATTTGAATATATTACTCTGTGATGGATTATATTACATTGCTTTGGTCGGTGTCATTCAATTTTACTATTTTCTGGTGTTTCCAGTATCTATGTCTTTGTGAAACATCACCTCCAAAGTTGAATGACTTGAGCAAGTTTATTATTCTTATTGGTTCTGGGAGTTAGGAATTAAAATAGTTGACAGCAAGGATAGCTCTTCTGTCTTTACTGTATCTAGCATCTCCGTTGGGAATATTTAGTTTTCTGGGAGTAGCTTCAATGGCTGTGGTTGAAATACTTTGTGCTGGAGTATCCACTTCCTAGATTATGCTTATTTTATGTGAATTTTTTTAATCAATATAAGTTTATTATATTGAAAGTGTCTATTCAATGCTTACTGAATGCCAGAAATAAATCCATCATTGGGAAAACAGTAAATATGGTAGAGAGATACCCTACTTCTGCAGAGCTGATATTCAGATAAGTATAAAAATAAACTAAACCAAATGAGAAAAATAATTAAATAAACAGTTTTATTGTAGATAATAATGAATGTTAGTATGAAAATAAAGCAAGGAATAGGACTAAATGTCTGTGATTTGTTCTTTTATAGACTAAGGAGAGAGGGCCACAGTGAAGAACTTGAACTGACAAGTAAATAATGTGAAGGATCCAGTTATGCTATAAAAAGCAGGAAAACTTCCTGGGAAAAGGGAACCACAGTGCAAAGGTCTATATGTAGAATTCACTCAGATTTTCCAAGACAGAGGGAAGCTGATCTTCTCAGAGCATAGTGGGGAGAGTATTAGGCATGAAGTCAACAGACAGATGAGAGCTAGATCATATGGGGCTTTGGAGACAAAAAAAAGAAGAAATCTGGGCTACATTCTAATTGCAATGGGAAGTCATTGGGAAATCAATTCTGCTAGTGACCCACGAGGTATAGAGAAGAACAGATCTCCAAAGAGTTTTCTTGCCTGTAACCTTTTCAGAACACAATTTTGGGCCTTTCTTATATGACAAAACTAGTTGGGTTTGATCCACCAACATTTTGGTTGGTAAATGAGCACAAACCATGCTATGTAGGGACTTTTGATTTTTCATTAGACTGGAAGAAAAAAAAAGAAAAAGAACATGGTGATGTAAATCCAGATATATTTTGATAATAGAGATTTGTTGAGAAATGAACCAGACTAGCTCTCAGGTTTTAGTATTTTGTATCTAGTTGGGTGGTGGTGCCACATGAAGTGAGATTGGAAAACTGGAGTTGGAGACATCAAAAGTTGATTGTTTTAAACATTAAGTCAGATTTGTGCATCATAAACACATTCAGAATGGACCCACCCCCAAAAAAATAAACAGAAAAGAGGTAGTACACCTTTATGTATGCTCATGTGAGACTGCTTATTTTTATAGTAAGTTTACATTATTTGCCATTTGTGAGAATTTCTTTCACATCTTAGAGATACTATTTTCTGTTAATTTTTGGTAATACACAACTATGAGCATATTCTGTTTGTTTTCATTAGAACTCATTTTTTCACCCTTGTAACAAACAATTTCAACATCCACCCTTTAAGAAAATCAATTAATTTCTGTTAAGAAATTTAAGAATATTTAAAGAGTTTACAATTCATGATTATGTAATACATGTCTTGCAGTATTATAGCATAAACTTCAAGTTTTATCTGATGTTTCAGTGAGCTGGTGTGAACATTTTAAATGTATTTATCACTTAAACACATTCCACATTCTCTTTTTATTTTTAATCTAGTTACCATAGTAACCATAGCTGTTTCTTGATATTTTGCATCAAAAAAAGGAGACATGCCATTTAAGAAAGATATGGTGGAAAATGTAGTTTCCCAGCCTCTTCTTATCTTTATTCTGTTTATCATTACAATGACATAATGTAATAATTTCTAAATATTCTGAATATATAATGCCAACTTCTCTGGCTCTTGTGTCTGAAAACATGTCTTTATGCTCTTTGCTTTATGTTGCTATGATGTAAATGGTTACCTGATTTTCTCACATTAAAACTATTTGGTCTACTATTATAGCTTAATAGAATGAGAATTGACTGGGTGTCAGAAACCTTGAATCAAGCTACATAATGAGTAGTTATATAAACTATTGGAAAGGTTTATTAAAAAGGTAAGGATTGCTGCTAGAATAACATGGATATTTAAGATTTTAGCTGTGTCTAGAGTTGTTAATCTAAATATTAAAATGGATGTCCTATTGCAGGTTTTCAGTTTATCTGAATAATTTCCCTATTTAAGCTAAGCTAACTCTATCCTAATGTTGAATCCTCTTTTCTGAGAAAATCTGAAATGGGAGACATATACTACTTGATTTACTAATATTTTGTCCCCTGAAAATATAAAACATGATTTTATTTATGGTGGCAATATCTCAGATTTTCTAGTAGACAAGAATTAGTAATGAATTATAAATATGTGTTAGTAAGTAGAGCTTCTGGGAAGTCTTTATAAAAGATTCCAACTCAACTATGAGGTGCACTTTTTTTTCCCCCTCTTCCCCTTTCTTTTTAAATATTCTCTATAGATGATGGCTTAATTGTGGCCTGGTGCCTCAGAAGCCATATTGGAGAATGTGGAATAGGAGATACCTATGGGCCTTAGGGGACGGCTTCAGGCCTAAGTCCTAAGGCAATCAACTGCCACACCCAAGGTTGGTGGTTCAAACCCACCAGCCGCTCCCTGCAGGTAGCCAGGCCATCTCTTTGGGAGCTCTGGTAGCATAGTGCCTAAGGCACTTGACTGCTAACCAGAAGGCTGGTGGTTCAAACCCACCAGCCACTCCTTGGAAGGAAGTTTAGGCGATCTACTTCTGCAGTGATACTGCCTTGGAAACCCAAGGAGGGGTCGCTATGACTCAGATTCGACTTGACGGCATATAACAACAACAACAACAACAACATGCGAAAAGACAGAAGACACCATTCCTGATATGATTCTAGAGCATCAATAGTGGCTCTATACTATCTACCCCTGGACTTGTTATGTAGAATAAAATAAACCTTTATACATTGGTTAAATCACTGGATTTTCTGTCTTAGTTATCTGGTGCTGCTATAACAGAGATACCATAAGTGAAGGACTTTAACAAACATAAATTTATTTTCTCACAGTTTAGGAAGTTTTAAGTCTGAATTCAAGGTGCTGGCTCTGGAAGAAGGCTTTCTTACTCTGTCAACTTTGGGGGAAGGTCATTTACTTCTTTCAGCATCTTTGGATCAGTGTTCTTTGGAGATCTCCTTGTAGCTTAGCATCAATCTTCTCCTGGGTTGAAGAGGTTTTCAGGTAAAGGACTCTAGGTCCAAAAGACTCTGATCCTCTCTTTTCTTTCTTAGTGGTAATCAGGTCTCTCCTCTGCTCACTTTTCTCTCCATTTATCTCTTGTCTGATAAAATATGTGACCAAAGCAAAGATGTGACATGAGTAAAATCATGACTTGAGAACTTGATTGAGCATGATGACTTCAGTAAGGGTGGGACTTGAGTCACACTCTGTTGTGACTCAAGACACAATCCACCTTAATCCTGCCTCAATAATATATAATTGTTAGGATTTACAACACATTACAAAATGGAGGATAATTATATCAGATCACAAAAGGAGGATAGTACAGAGAATGAGAGGCTAACTAAATTGACACATTTTTTTTTTGGGGGGGGGGTACAATTCAATCCATGACAGCAGTTATTAACATATATGCTTTTTGGTTATACTTTTTATAATGAAACCTGTTGCTCAGTGTGAATATTTTGTTATCCATTCTCTCTTATTACTATTAATAATTCTTCCTGAATTTTTCTTTCCATTTTATTCTACTTTCTATTTTTTCATTAGGCCTTCAAAATAATCATATGAATATCTATATTATTATCCTCACTATGTGGATGAGAAAACTAAGTATTAGAAGATTAAGAGCATTCCTCAAGGTCTCATGGCTTTTGAATTATAGAGCTCACATTTGTATCTAGACTGCCTGAGCCAGAGGACACATTCTTAACCATGAACTTTAAGCCTTCTTGATAATTTTAGATTTGTTTTTGAAATAATGCCCAAAAATGCAGTTTGTGAAAGAATGTTACATTGCTAAAGTAAACTAGCTAAAAACTTTATTAATGAGAACACAGTCTTATACAATTTTACACAACTTATTTAATTAAATTTTAGCAAATGTATTTGCTTGTTTGTTTGAGATATTATTTTTTAATGAGAGATGATAGATACACAAGCAAATTCCTTTCCATACAGGACTTATAGTTTTTAAGGGTACAGGTCAAAATGAGATGTCAGAATTCGGTCTCAGAAAGATCAAAAACAAAAAGAAAGTATTACATCCTACTTTAATGGGGAGTCAAAATTTTATCAAACTCTGACTATCTGGAGTTAGAGAGATGGATCCTACATGCTCAGAAATATCTCTATTTGCTGGAGACTAGGCTAAGCTCATATTTCATTTCCAAATTTTTTTCATTCAATTAACTTAAAAAGTATCATATATAATTAAAACAACAAAATTATTCTATAAGAAGTAACATTGTCTTTCTATTATACATGGAAGATGGAGAATTAGAAGGAGATCAGGTAACTTGGTGAATTCAAATGCAGACTCCATGTGAGCAGGAATAATATCTATCTTATTCCATGTCGTATTTCTTCTGCTGAAACACTGACTGCCACATAATAAATAGGTAAAAGAATAAATAAATAAACAACTCTTTGCATTGACTCAATTCTGACTCATTGTGACCCTGTGAGGCAGAGTAGAACTTCCCCTCAATGTTTCCAAGATTATAATGTTTATGGAAACGGAGTGTGACATCTGTTTCCCACACAACAGCTAAAGGTTTGAACCACAGCCTTTTTGGTTAGCAGTCAAGTGTTGAACCACTGCACAACCAGGGTTTCTTGCATAGTAGATACTTAATGACATCTTTTTCCTTTTTTGTGAATAAAATTTATTTTTCTGGGAAGGGATATAACTGGGATAAAACTCTAGGTTGCTTCATTCCACAATACAACTTTTAAACTGTTATATAATTTTGTGTAAATTGTAGAGAAGTTGAAAATAGCATTCAGAAGAGACAGATAAATTAAACAAATTTTTTTTAAAAAAAATGTTAAACTAGGTAATGTTTGTGTTTAGATATTGCTTCTTGAGGAAAAACCCCTTGGAAATTAGAAGAAAGCTTTGGATTTTTATACCAAATTAGTTAGATAGTTTTTGTTGTTATTGTTTTAAAATGGAAAGAAGATTAATATGAAGGTTTTTAACTTTCTGTTTCCTTTTCACTCTCTTTCTTTCCCAGTAGTACCTCAGGATTCTGAGTACAGAAATGTTTCTAGCTGCAGTGGGCCAGGAGCTGGAGGCAGAGCTGAAGCCCAAGGCTGAAGGGCTTTCACCCAGTTCCTAGACCCTGACACTTTGAACTTGGACTTAAAGCCTCTAAATTGTAAGAAAAAGCTCCTGTTGTTTAAGCCATCCAATTTGTGGTATATTCCTATCAGAGCAGCAGTAGGTAACCAGAATGGAATTTGGTACCGAGAGAGTGGGGTGCTACTCTGACAGATACCTAAAATGTGGAAACAAGAGTGGAGTGCGTCCTTGACTGGAGACCCTGACAGCAAGACCCCGGCATATGACATGACAGATGGAAGGAGCAGAGCAAGAGACCGGCAAGAGAGATGGCAATAGCAGAGCTGAAAAAACCGGCATGAGACAGCAACAGCCTTACCAACCCATGGAGGAGAAAGCTTGATGCCTTTGGGTATGTGGCTTCCTGGCATATTGAGTTGTCTTCGGGCACTAATTGGTAGAAAAGACTGCCATGAAATGGAGTAGCAGGTTGGCCGGCCCATGGAGCAGGAAAGCTGAATGCTTTGGGGACAGGAAGATTTCCAGCAAAGTGGGTTGCCTTTGTCATTAATCGGGAGAAGCAGAGACCAAGGAAATGGAAGTAGAACTGCCTCAGCCTCAAAGGGTAGGACATGGCCTTTGGGGGTGGAATGATCACAGCCCCCTAGGTTTCAAAAAGCCAAGCCTTCACCACCTTGGTTCTGGAGTGTGGGATGGAGCCATAGCTGCCGCCCAAGAGTGAGGGGGCAGGACTGTCATGCCCAAGAGGGAGAGGAACAGGACCCCACCAGGCCAAGGGTGAAGTCACCACTAGAAACCAGGGGACTGGAGCCACACAGTGGAGGAGACCTGTACAGATACTACCCATTGAAGATCTGTACAGGTGCCAAGTTGAGAAGGAGTGGAATTGTGGTGGTTATGTCGTGTGTCAACTTGGCTGGGCCTGGTTGAGTGGCTGGGCAGCTAGTGGTAGTTATTCCCCATGATGAGACAGGCAATCAACTTCACGATGGGATCTATCACAAGCAGCTGAGTAGCTGCCTTTGGGATGTGGTCTGCTTCCTATATACAAGGAAAAGCCTTGGGAATGGTCTCTAGTTTATGGCACACTTGGATCCTGCATGTAGCCATGTCACTGTTCAGCAGCCTGCCATGCCCTGCTGACCTTGGGACTTACAATGGACTTAAATTAATGGCCTGCCATGTGGTCTGGTAACATCAGGGCTGTACCATTTTATTTGTAAACCTTGGGCTTTTCAGCCTCAGCAGCCAGTAGCTGTCTGAGTGAAGAAATGCCCTTAGCTTCAGTGGGCCAGGAGCTGGGGACAGAGCTGAACCACAAGGCTGAGGGGCTTTCACCCAGCC
>NW_006921913.1:4156549-4157175 GCF_000298275.1 Orycteropus afer afer
CACAAAAATGTCACAATGCCTCGGAGACAACAGAACATCAAAGCTCACACAAAGAAGCAAAATAAAGCAGGATAAATAAGGGGCCAGGGTACAGAGCCGAAACACATCCCTGAGGAAGAGGCAGCATTGGAACTCCCTGAAAAGGAAGTCAAAAGAATTATATTTAGGTATCTTCAAAGGACAGAGAGACAGATCAAGGAAAACACAGACAAAACCTTAGAAGAATTTTGGAAGAAAATGCAAGAACAAAATGACAAAATAAATGAAAAATTAGAAAAGATTAAAAATCTACAGATATAAATACAGAAGATTAATACTAAATTGTTAGAAATAGATAACACATTAAAAGGGCAAAGGGGTAGAATTGATGTAATGAAATACAGAATTAATGAGAGCGAAGACAAATACCTGAATATTTCTTTGAAAGGAATCAATCAGAAAAAAAGATCAGAACAAAATGAAGAAAGCCTAAGATTCATGTGGGATACCCTCAAAAAGAATAAGCTACGTGTCATTGCAATTCCAGAACAGGAAGCGAAAAATAAAACCACTGACAAAACTGTCCAAGATTTGTTGTAGGAGAACTTCCCTGTTATGATGAAAGATGAGAACATATCCATTCAGGA
>NW_006921913.1:4182926-4184519 GCF_000298275.1 Orycteropus afer afer
ACAGTCTCTTATTCTATGTACAAGTTGATCATGAGCACAATTAACTGTTGTGGAATTCTCATTCTTCTGAATGTTATCCATAATTTGTTATGATCCACATAATCAAATGTTTTTACATAGTCGATATAACACAAGTAAACTTCTTTCTGGTATTCTTTGCTTTGAGCCAAGATCCATTTACATCAGCAATGATAGCTTTCATTCCACATCCTCTTCTGAATCCAACTTGCATTTCTGGAAGCTCTCTTTAAAAATACTGCTATAACAGTTTTTGGATTATCTTCAGTAAGATTTTACTTGCATGTGATAGTAATGATATTGTTCAGTCATTTCCATTCTGTGTGGTTATCTTTCTTTGCAATGGGTACAATTACGGATCTATGCCAGTCAGTTGGTCAGGTAGTTGTCTTCCATTATCTTGGCATAACTGAGTGAGTACCTCTAGTGCAGCATCCATTTGTTGAAAGATCTCCATGAGTATCCTGTCAATTCCTAGAACCTTGTTTATCACCACTTTCCTCAGTGCATGTTCAACTTCTTCCTTCAATACCATTGGTTCTTGATCATATGCCACTTTCTGTAATGGATGAATATCAACCAATTATTTTTGGTACAGTGACTATACGTATTCCTTCCATCTTCTTTTGCTGTTTCCTGCATCATTCAATATATTTCCCATAGAATCTTTCAATATTGCAAGTTGAGGTGTAAATTTACTCTTTAGTTCTTTCAGATTGAGAAATGCAGGGTGTTTTCTTCCTTTTTGGCTTTCCAACTCCATGTTTTTGCACATTTCATTATAATAAGTGACTTTGTCTTCTCTAGATACTCTTTGAAATCTTCTGTATAGCTAGCTCTTTTATCTTGTCATTTCTTCCATTTGCTTTAGCTGCTCTCCACTCAAGGGCAAGTTTCAGAGTCTCTTCTGACACCTATTCTGGTCATTTGTTCCTTTCCTGTCTTTTTAATGACCTCTTATTTTCTTTATGGATGATGTTTTTGATGCTTTCCCACAATTCCTCTGGTTTTCGGTCACTGGTGATCAATGCATCAAATCTATTTTTTAGAGGATCTCTAAATTTGTGCTATTGTTATATACCGTTGAATCAGACCTGGCTCATAGCAACCCCTCCTTGGGTTTCCAAGGCAGTATCACTATGGAAGTAGATATCAAGGTCATATTTTTGCTCTCATGGACTTGTTTTAATTGTCTTCAACTTCAAGTAAAACTTACATATGAGCAGTAGATGGTCTGTTCCACAATCAGCTTCTGGCCTTTTTTGGCTGAAAATATTGAGATTTTCCATCATTTCTTTCCACAGATGTAGTCAGTTTGATTCCTGTGTACTCCATCTGGAGAAGTCCATGTGTATAGTTGTCATTGCATTGTTGAAAAAAAGGTATTTCAATGAATAAGTTGTGGGTCTTGCAAAATCCTGTCACACCATTTCCCGCATTATTTTAAGGCCAAATTTTCCAACTATTGGTAATTCTTCTTTGTTTCCAACTTTTGCATTCCAGACGTCAGTGATAATCAGCACATCTTGATTGCATGCTTCATCAATTTCAGACTGCAGAAGTTGATAAAAATCT
>NW_006921913.1:4185498-4186614 GCF_000298275.1 Orycteropus afer afer
CCATGTTATTTTCACTTGCCTCATGTGGATGTGAGAGCTGGACAATGAAAAAGGAAGACCAAAGAAGAATCAATGCTTTTGAGTTTGGGTTTTGGCAAAGAATGCTAAAAGTACCATGCACTGCTAAAAGAACTAACAAATCTGTCCTGGAGGAAGTGTAGCAGGAATGATACTTGGAAGTGAGAATAGCCAAACTTTGTCTCACCTACTTTGGTCATGTTGTAAGAAGGGATCATTCTCTGAAGAAGGATATCATGCTTGGCAAAGTGGAGGGACAACAAAAGCGGGGAAGGCCTTCAACAAGATGGATTGACACAGTGGTTGCAAGGATGGGCTCAAGTATAGCAAGGATGATGGGGTTGGCAAAGGAGCAGACAGTGTTTCATTCTGCTGTACATGAGGTCGCTATGAGTCAGAGCTGAATTGACATCACCTAACAACAACAACAACCATGTTTGAGACTCACTTTAATGCTAAAAGGTGGATTAGTAATATTTTTCTACTTTATATAGCAAAAAATATTCAGAACTATTAAATATTATGTTCCCAGAGTCACGCAGCAGGTGATTCGGAGCCAGGTGTTTGATTTAAGAGCATTGCTCTTTCTAAGACAACTTCTTGCCTATTACTAGCTTCTAATATATGACACATAAGGATGAATATAATAGAATCTGTCACTAATGAGATGCATCTATCCCAGACTAATTATATTTACATGTTAGATATTATTATAAACATCACTAACTATTTTTATTGACAACATACTAAGAGGTACAATCTATTTATACTAAGATTTATTCTATGACTTCTATTATCAGGTTGGTATTTTATATTTCCAAGACTGTTTTTTATTTTTATTTTTCTCTTTAGGTAACTTCAGAATGAAGTTTATTTCATCTTTCTCATAAATTAAATGAAAAATTATCATTACTTTATATTACTTTTATCAAAGTAGAATTATGCTCTTTTGTTATCTTAAGACTATGATCAAGATGTGAATTGGTGGTCATTATTACTATTTATTTATAAACAATAAATAAAAGAAAATACTAGAGCCTTGACATAATGAGTTTCCTTAGCCCTTTTATAATGCACCATGCTTTTTTTTTTTTTTTT
>NW_006921913.1:4186859-4189807 GCF_000298275.1 Orycteropus afer afer
CTACCTTGATTTAAGAACCGTCATCATCTACAACATATAAAACAATATTACTAAGTGCCTCTCCTGTGCTTGTGTTATCCTTTACAGATTACAAAACACGTCATATCTTTTATATCATATCACACAAAATATTTGAAAATGAATATTATTGTTTTTAATTCAAAAATGATATACATTGTCTTATAGTGTCTAGTTGTCTGCTAGTTTGTCCTACTGTGGTGACTTGTGTGTTACTATGATGTTGAAAGCTATGTCACACATTTTTCAAATACCAGCAGAGAACAGGTTTCAATGGAGCTTTCAGAATAAGACAAGCTAAGAGAAAAAGCCTGGAGATATACTTTTGGTAATTAGACAAAGAAAAACTTATGAATCAAAGTAGAACAGAGTATATGACTCTCCTGTTTTTTCCATGTCATTAGGAGGAATAAATAACTAGAGCAAGACACTATATTTGGTGATGTAGAGGGCCAGTGACAATGAGGGACATCCTCAGTGACATGAATTGGAACAAAAAACACAAAGATAGACTCAAAGAGGTTGTTGATTGGCTGGATGATGCAGGACAGGAAAATGTTTTGTTCTCTTGTTCATAAGATCACCATGAATCTGAATCAACTAAATGGCAGCTATCTATTTATATTGCCTAGAAGAAATTGGTAGACTCATGACATCAATCTAGGTCTTCTTACTCCAGTGATGTTAATATCATAGCATATGTGATAGACTAAACTGTTTATTACAATCCTTCACTCTTCTTTTAGTAATATTACACTTTCACATTTTGCCACAACCACATGATGAATGTGGTGCCCTTCCTAAGACCATTGGCTATATGACTTGCTTTGATCAATAAGAGATGAGAAGATACGACACCAATAGACAGTGGAAATACTCTTGTGTGGTCATGAGGGCTCTCTTGCATTCTCCTAACATCTCCATGAGAAGGACATTCCCTAGCTAGTTCATTGTTAAATGCTGCTGAGTGGTAGATGGAGCAGACCTGGACGCAACCTGAAGTGTGGAGCCAGAGCCAGCTGATCCCAATCTGACTCAAAATCAATGAGTTATCTAACCCACAGTCACACGAGGGAGAAGAGATTATTATTATTTTAAAAATTGAGTTTTGTAGTGTTTTGTTATGTAGCATTATTATGGCAATGGTTGATTGACACACTGCATTATAAGGATAAAACAACTATGAAAAAAGCATATGGTCATCGCTTAGTATCTGCAGGAAATTGGTTCTAGAAATCCCATGGATATCAAAATCCATGGATGCTCAAGTCCCTTATATAAGATGGTGTAGTATTTACATACAAACTTTACACATCCTCCTATATAATTGAAATCATCTCTAGATTACTTGTAATGCCTAATAAAATGTAAATGCTAAGTAAATAGCATTTTACACTCCCCCTTTGACTTTGAGGAATTGCTTTGTTATGTAATTGCTTTTTCCCTTTTTTGTTTCTACAGTATTTTTGATCTAAAGTCGGTTGAATCTGCAGATGTGCATCTATGGATATGGAGAGCTAACTGTAGTTGACAGAGATATAAAGTTAAATATGTGATCTTGATATTTGTGTTATTTATACTATAGTTAATTAAAACATGATAAAAAGAACAAAATATTTTGCTATTCAAACAGCAAAAGAATGTCAGTGTTGCATATTCCACCAACTGGTTAATGATTAGACTACAAAATCACATCAATTTTATTATCACCAATGGATGATTTTTTCCCAAAATCCAAGTTAAAATTTAACTATAAGCAATGTGTTTATGTATGAAAAATGTAAGCCATATATTTTTTTAAGCTTCTTTCTTTTTTTTTTTTTTTCAAGAATAAGCCATGTCCTCTAAAATTTTTTGGTCATATAACATTATGAAAAAATGATAATTAAGAGAATAAGCACACAAGCCACAAGCTAGCAGAAAATATCTGCAAAACATACAAGCCCTGATAAAGGACCTATATACAAAAATCTTAAAACTCAACAATAATAAAGCAAAAAAAAAACACTAACAAAATGGGTAAATGGTCTGAACAGACATCTCACCAAAAGAAGCTAAACAGAAAGCAAATAAATATATTAAAAGATAATCAACATCATATGTCATTTTTATTGTGCTTGTTAGATGCCATTGAGTCAGTTCCAACTCATAAGATCCAATGTACAACAGAACGTGACACTGCCCAGTCTTGTGCCATCATCATAATAATTGCTATGTCTGAGCCCAATCCAGCCACTGTCTCAATCTATCTCTTTCCTCAGTAGATGACTCTTCCTCCTTTTCACTGATTTTCTACTTTATCAAACATGATGTCCTCTCCAGGGACTGGTCCCTTCTTATAATACGTTCAAAATACATGAAATCAGGTGTGTGCCTTAAGGAACACTCTGGCTATATCTCTTCCAAATGGATTTGTTCATTATTCTACTATTAGGGAATTGCAAATTAAGACAACAATAAAATATCACAGTATACTTATCAGAATGGTTAAAATACAAAGCACTGACAACACTAGATGTCTAGGCTATGAAGCAACAGGAAATCTCATTTATTTCTGGTGGAAATAAAAAATGATGTAGCAAATTTAGAAGATAGTATTGCTGTTTCTTAGAAAGCTAACCATGAGCTTACCACATGATCCAGTAGTCATGTCCATAGTTATTTACCCAAGTTGGTTGAAAATGTATGTATACACTAAAACCTGCTCATGAAGGTTTATAGCAGTTTTATTCATATTAACCAAAATCTGGAAGGAACCCAGAAGTCCCTCAATAGTTGAATGGTAAAATATGCACATTCATAAAATAGAATATTATGCTTAAATTGAAAGAAATGAGAAATCAATACATGAAAAGACTTCACAAAACCTGTAATTCTGATTATTAAGTGAAAGAAGCTAGTCTGAAAATGCTACATAGCACATTGTTCCA
>NW_006921914.1:0-2641 GCF_000298275.1 Orycteropus afer afer
TTGAAGAGGGTCTGTGCAATCCTTCTGCCTAGTCCGCCATCTTGCCCCACCTCCCAGAACTTTTTTTTTGATGATAATTTATTCATGACATGTTCAATTTCTTCTTTTGTTATGGATCTGTTGAAATATTCTACCTCAGTCTGTGTTAGTTTAGGTAAGTACTGTGTTTCTAGACATATATCTATTTCTTCTAGGTTTTCAAATTTGTTACAATTCTTCAAAGTATCCTGTTATTATTCTTTTTATTTCTGTTGAGATATCAACCATTTCCTTTCTGGTTCATGTTATTTGAATTTTTTCCTTCTTTTCCTTTGTTAAGCTTGCCAGTGGTTTGTTGGTTTTATTAATCTTTTCCCAGAACCAACTTCTAGTTTATTATTATTATTATTATCTTTTTCTATTGTCTTCCTACTTTCTGTTTTATTTATTTCTCCCTGAAACTATATTATTTTTTTTCTTTTAATGACTGCAGGCTTTTTTTGTGTGTGTGCTTTTTTTCTAATTGTTGAAGATACTGGCTTTAGGGTATTGACTTTGGCTTTTTCTTCTTTCTTGATGTGTGCATCTATTGTTGTAAATTGCTTTCTGATCACTGCTTTTGCTGTGCCCCAAAGATTTTGGTATATTGTGTTTTCATTCTCATTTGATTCAAAGAATTATTTAATTTCATTTTTTATTTCTTCTATTACCCAGTCATTTTTGAAGAAGGTGTTATTCATTATCCATGTGTTGCTCTTTTTCCATTGGTCTTCCTTGAGTTGATTTCCAATTTTATAGCATTGCTAGCTGGGAAGATGCTTTGCAGTATGTGGTAGCTAAGTTTGTGTGTCAACTTGGCTGGGCCTGGTTGAGTGGCTGGGCAACAGTTATTCTCCATGATGATACTGCCAGTCACCTTCATGGTAAGATCTACCACAAACAGCTGATTAGCTGTTTAAGAATGTGGTCTGCTTCTCATATATAAGAAATAGCTTTGGGAATGGTCTGCAACTTATGGCATGCTTGAAATCTGCATGTAGCTGAGTCATTGTTCAGCAGTCTGCTATGCTCTGTCAATTTTGGGACTTTCAATGGAGTAGAATCAATGGCCTGCTGTGTTGTTTGGTAACAGGAGAACTGTGCCATTTGATTTGTTGAACTTAGGTTCGTTAGCCTCAGCAGCCAGCAGCTACCTGAGTGAAGAAATCTTCCAGCTTCAGTGAACTCAGAGCAAGAGACAGAGCTGAAGCCCAAGGTCAAGGGGCTTTTACACAGCCCCTATGAGCCTGCCAATTGGAACTCAGATGTCTAGCTTCCAAAAATTGTAAGAATAAACTTCTGTTAGTTAAAGCTATCCCTTTGGTGGTATATTTCTTGTCAGAGTGGCCTTAGGTAACCAAAACGCAGTATTTCAATTTTTTTTTAAATATATTGAGGTTTGTTTTCTGACCTAACATACAGTCTACCTGAAGAATGTTCCATATGTGCTGGGAAAGACTGTATATTTTGCTGCTGTGTGAAGTGCTCTGTAAATGTCTATAAGGTCAAGTTGGCTGATCGTATTGTTTAATTCTTCTGCATCTTTGTTAAGTTTCTTTCCAGTTGTTCTATCTTTTATTGAAAGTAGTGTATTATAGTCTCCTACAACTACTGTGGAGTCATCTATTTGTCTTTTCAATTCTGTTAAAGTCTCCTTATGTATTTTAAGACTCTTTCATTGGGTCCATAGATATTTATAATGGTTATGTTCTCTTTTTCAAGTGATACTTTACTTTAATCATTATATAATGTTCTTCCTTATCTCTTATGGTTGAGTTTGTCTTAAAGTATATTTTATCAGAAATTAGTATTGCCACTCCTGCTCTTTTTTTTTTTGTTGCCATTTGCTTGATATATCTTTTCCAACCTTTGCTTTTTAGTCTATTTTTGTCTTTGTGTCTAAGATGAGTCTCTTGTAGACAGTATATCGATGGTCATGTTTTCTTACCCAGTCTGCAACTCTCTCTCTCTTGAGTGGTGCCATTTTTCCATTTACACTCATTTATTGATGTCTTTTTGTTGTGTGTGTGTGTTTTTTTTGTGTGTGTGTGTGTGTGGTGTTCCTGATTTCTTTGTTCCATATAATTTTCTCTGCTGAGCTCATTTTGTTTATGAACCATGTTATCAACTCCTTTATTGCTATTGTTTTAGTATTTGCTAAATATTTATGCTTGTCATGTTTTTTATTTTGATGTGAAGATTTTTTATTTTTCTTTGAAGTTACTTTGTGATTTATTGTTTTCTTCCCAAGTTTAAAACAGTCTGTTCTATCTCTCAATTGTCTTAACTTCCTCACTATTTAGAAATTCTGTAACTACACTGTTTATTTCCTCTTATTTGTTTGTGGTTGTCTTCATTTACCAATTGATCTCTTGGTGCCCTGTTTAACATCTCGTAAGTTTATTTTACTTTGGATACTTCTATAACTGGGTTGGTTTCAGGGTTATGTCATCAGGTGTGTTAATCATTGGTTGTTGTTTGCTGTTGTCATTTCTCAGTCTGAAGGATTCCCTTTAGCATCTCTTGTAAGGTTAGTATGGTTTTAACAAATAACCATAATTTCTACTTATCTGGAAATGTTCTAATTTCACCCTCATGTTTGAGGGACAATTTTGCTGATTAT
>NW_006921914.1:2766-3582 GCF_000298275.1 Orycteropus afer afer
TTTGTCTTTGGTTTTGATGAGTTTGATGATGCTATGTCTTTGTGATTTTCTTTTGAGATCTATTTTGTTTGGGGTTTACTGAGCTTCTTGAATGAATATATTCTCATCTTTCATCATATTATGGAAATTGTCTTCCAATAAATCTTCAACAATTTTATTTGTCTATTTCTGTTCTGGAATTCCAATTACACGCAGTTTCTTTATCTTGATGGTGTCCAACATAAATTTTAAGAAAGAGAAGGAGTATAGAGGTGTGGGATGGCCAAACCTCTGTTCATCAAGAGGCTGTGGGGTGTAGCAGTAACAATGGGGAATATAGCACCTTTCTAGTCATCAGTCTTCAGTGTTGCGCTGTCCTCAGCAAGGGGAACCTATTCTTAGGTCATTGTCCAGGTAAGAATGCCACTTGCATATATTCAAAATGGCTGCACCCTCAGGACAGTTGCTGGCAGTCCAAAGGTCTGTTTGTCTTCTTCTTAGTTTTTTTCCTATCTTGTTGTCAGGCACCAATGCAGTCCTTGCTCATGCAGTCCTTGGTGAACAGAGCTAATTCTTAGGTTGCTATCAGGAAATATTCAAAATGGCTGTGCCCTCAGGACAACTGGCAACCCATTGCTCCATTTGTCTGCTTACTCTCTCTTTCATTCAGGTTCTTCTACTAGTTGGTATGTAATCCACTCCTGTATCTTTCTCTTCAAAGTTCAGGGTCCCAGGATCATCTTCTTTATCAGTTTCAACTGGTTTTGCATTGCTTTGTTTCAGAGGGTCTGTGTATATTGTATTCCTATTCTGCCAGCTTGCTGGAACTCAGTATAT
>NW_006921914.1:4288-5669 GCF_000298275.1 Orycteropus afer afer
TTGAACCACGAGCCTTCTGGTTAGCAGTCAAGTACCTTAGGCACTATGTTACCAGAGCTCCTAATATGTCTAAAGTTAAAAAAAGAAAAAGGATAAATGTTGGTAAGGATGTGAAGTAACTGGAACCCTCATCCATTACTAGTGGAAATGTAAAATTGTACAGCAACTCTGGAAAAAGTTAGGGCAATTCTTCAAAAAGTTAAACATAAAGCTACCATATCACTTAGAAATTTCACTCTTAGGTCTATACACAAGAGACATGAAAGCAGTCACACTAACAGACACATGTACACCAATGTTCATTGCAGCACTATTCACAGTACCTAAAAGGTGGAAACAACATACATGTCCATCAACAGATAAACAAAATGTGGTATATACATACAATGGGATATCATTCTGCCTGGAAGAGAAACTAAGTCCTGATACAGCTCTCACATGAATAAACCTTGAAAACGTTATTCTGAGTAGAGTCAATCACAAAAGAATGAGAGTTCAATAGTGGTTACCAGAGGCAGGAGGAACATGAAAGGAGGCAATCATCGTTGAGATATCACAGATTTTTGTTTATGGAGATGGAAAATTTGACAAAAGATACAGGTGATCATTGTATAACATGATTGATGTACTTGGGTTTATTGAATTGTACACAACTAAAATGTTGAATTGGCAAATGTCATGTATTTTACTTTTTTACAACAACAACTAAAAAAAAAAAAAATAGTATCCAGGAACATAACTTAAAACTATGCACCATTCTTTAGGAACTTCTGAAGAGTTGGAATCTCTACTTGGTATTGATAAGGGTAGACAGAGAAAAAGGCTAAATCTAAAGGAATGTGGAGTTATGGGAACCAAAAGAAGAAAATGTTTCAAGGTCAAGTAAGTTGAGGACAGAGAATTTCTCCTTAGTTTTGAATATATGAACATTATTAATGATTTTAGGAAGAGCAGCTTTGAAAAATGATGCCAGATTAGAAGGGATGAAAGTTTTAACATGGGTAATCAGGAAGCGGAGAAAAGGAAGGCTTTGAAATCTGTGTCCACCACTTATACCTGGGCAAGGTATTTCATCATTCTCAGCCCCCGTTTCTCTGTTTCTACCATGAGCATAAAAACACATATTCAATATACTTATTGGAAATATTAAAGACCACACTTAGCATATTGATTCCACATGAAAATAAATCAACTTTGAGAGCTAATAGATATACCCTTCACCCAACTTGCACTTATTTTATTTAACAGGTGTAATTTTCATCAGTTTTTCTATGTACCATCAAGGGTGGAATAACATGCAATCTGCAGTCTTCTTTGATCAGCCACCTAGTAAATTGTATTCAAAAAAGTATTGTGAGAAAATTTGTCAAATGACTTAATG
>NW_006921914.1:7774-14206 GCF_000298275.1 Orycteropus afer afer
CATTTGACTGCTAACCAGAAGACTGGTGGTTCAAACCCATCAGCTACTCCTCAGAAGGAAGACTGGGCAATCCACTTTCGTAGAGATACTGTCTCGGAAACCCAAGGAGGGGTTGCTATGAATCAGAACTGATGCTATGCAGTGAGTTTATTTATTTATTTGTTTTTTGACATCTGATGGAGACATGTATAACTGTTTATAACTGGAATAAATGTTTTTGGTTGTGTCAGATCACAGTGCTTAGAGGTATTGAATAAGGGGGTGCAGCCCAGAGGTGTGAATATGTAAAACTTTTGTCTTTTTTGGCTTTTGTACAGTCAGGTAAGGCTTGTAAGTATGAGTATGTTTCCCTGTGTGTCCTTTGGAAGTTGTAGGTTTTTTTCTTGTTGTTGGGTGCCGCTGAGTCAGCTCTGACTCATAACTACCCTATGTATGAAAGAATGAAACATTGTCCAGCCCTGTGCCAGCTTCACAATCCTTGCTATACCTAAGCCCATCATTGCAGCCATTGTGTCAATCCATCTCATTGAGGGCGTTCCCCTTTTTTGTTGACCCTACACTTTACCAAGCATGATATCCTTCTCCAGGAAATGGTTCTTTCTGACAACATGACCAAAGTAGGTGAGACAAAGTGTGGTCTTTCTTGCTTCCAAGGAGTATTCTAGCTGCACTTCTTCCAGGACAGATTTGTTAGTTCTTTTGGCTGTGTCATGGTACTTGCAGTATTCTTTGGCAACATCACAACTCAAAAGCATCAACTCATTTTTGGTCTTCCTTATTCATTGTCCAGCTTTCACAGGCATATGAGGCTGTTGAAAACACCGTGGCTTAGGTTAGGTGCACCTTAATCTTCAAAGAGACATCTTTGCTCTTCAGCACTTTAAAGAGGTCTTTTGCAGCAGATTTGCCCAGTGCGATATGATGTCTGATGTCTTGACTGGTACTTCCATGGGTGTTGATTATAGAACCAAGTAATAGGAAATTTTTTACAACTTCTATGTTTTATCCATTTATTGTGATGCTGCTTACTGGTCCAGTTGTGAGGATTTTCATTTTCTTTATGTTGAGATGTCAACCATACTGCAGAATGTAGTCTTTAATATTCATCAGAAAGTGCTTCAAGTCATCTTCACTTTGAGCAAGCAAAGTTGTGTCATCTGCATATCGCAAGTTGTTAATGAGTCTTCCTCCAATCCTAATTCCATGCTCTTCTTCATATAGTCCAGCTTCTTGAATTATTTGCTCAGCATACAAATTGAATAAGTATGGTGAAAGCATACAGCCTTGATGCATTCTCTTCCTGATTTTAAACCATGCAGTATCCCTTTGTTATGATCAAATAACAGCCTCCTGGTATGTACATGTTCCACATGAGTACAATTAAGGGCTTTGAAATTCCCATTCTTCTAAATGTGATCCTTAATTTGTTATGATCCACACAGTCAAATACCTTTGCATGGCCTATAAAACACAGGTAAACATGTTTCTGGTATTCTTTGCTTTCAGCCAAGATCCTTCTGACATCAGCAATGATACCCCTTGTTCCACATCCTCTTCTGAATCTAGCTTTCATTTCTGGAAGTTCTCTGTCATTATGATGATGTAATTTTCAAGTGAATCACTTGTTTTCAAGCAAAACCATATCTTTACATAAATCATGCACACTTTCTATATTTGTTTGCCAGTCCCCTTACCCCAATGATTTTCTTAAGCAGGCTATGGTAGTTTTTGTTTACAACACCAAGTTGTAATGGGGGCTGATGTAACCAGCTTTCCTTCAGGCTATCTTTCATTAGGTAGCTAACTTGGGCTTGTTGTTGTTGTTATATGCCGTTGAGTCGGCCCGACTCATAGCGACCCCTCCTTGGGTTTCCGAGGCAGTATTACTACGGAAGTAGGATTGCCCAACCTTCCTTCCGAGGAGAGGCTCGTGGATTTGAACCGCCAGCCTTCTGGTTAGCAGTCAAGTGCCTTAGGCACTATGCTACCAGAGCTCCAAAATAATTGGAAGACCCTCTTTTATTGTGAAGAACAAGCCAGGAGTAAGCACAATGCCTAATGACAATGACTTACAGCTCTGACAGGTTGGGAATCATTTATCTGTCAAGGGATCTAGAAGGTGATGCAGAGAATGAAGCACTAGGAAGAAGGAGACTCAAATAACCATTATGTGCAGCCAGTGGAGGGTGGCTTCATGTGTTACGTCCTGTTTCCTAAAGCTTCACACAATAAAATAAATTAGCCAAGAACAAACAATTTTTCTCATGCCTCATCCCACTATCCTACTTCCAGAATCTAAGAGGGACCTATGTGTGCTACCTACTACTTATCAAAATCCATGTTACCTAATAAAATTTTAGCATGATTAAATTATTCAGCATGCATTCCATTACTGAGAAAACATTATTCAGCCAAATCTAACAAATATAAAATAATTTGATTATGAAAGAGTTTCCAAGCCCATTGCCATCTAGTTGATTCCAGCTCATAGTGACCCTATAAGACAGAGTAGAATTACCCAATAGGGTTTCCAAGGTTGTAAAACTTTGCAGAAACAGACTGGCACATCTTTGTCTCATGGAAAGGCTGTTGGATTCCAACCATGGACCTTTTTTTTTTTCCCAGCAGCCAAGAGCTTTAGCCACTGGGCCACCAGAGCGCCTCATGAAAGAGTTAAAGCTGAGGATAATTGCCATATAAAATATCACTGTTAGCCTTGTCCAGGAGATACAACAGAGTAAATCAGTGTCTCAAAACAGTGAGGCTTTAAACAACTACTCAAGATAGGACTAGACAATGTAAGGTTTTGACAACATGATAGATAAGGGCCCTAAAGGGGGGAGAGAGTGTAGATCAAGCAATCCCCAAAGTTGCACATTTTAGACTCCTACAGAGCTGCAACATCATCCAAATCAAGAGGTGGTGATAGAGTCCTGAGGACCTCTGCTCACATCTACAACTGTGGATTTTGATCCCATTTGGCTGGGCCAGGACCAGTGCCCATCAAGTACAACTCTCAAGAAGCTGCTTTTGTGAAACAAGTTGGCAGTGACAACATCTGGAAACAATGTGGAGAAAATCCCGTTGTCAGAAAGAGAGGCTTTTAATGGTATCTTTGTTTATGTCATCCCTCACAGATACTGAGAACAATGATAATAAAAGTGACTATTTTATCTGGAGAACAAAACAAAAGAAAGTAAATTTTTAAAAAAAGAAATACTCAAATCAAGTACACATTAGACAGTCAAATTAAAGGGGGAAAAAAGCCTTTAGTGACTTTTTTGACCACATGTAATATATTGTTATTGCAGAGCATAAGAATGTGGCTGGCAAAGAGGAGTTGTAAAAGATTTGATTGACATCTTCAAAGTTACAAAGGAGGGTAATAAAATCTTGTCAAGCTCTCCTTTTAGTTCTGGGCAGTAACATGAAAATCAAAGTGTCATTTGAAATTAATGGTTGACAAATTGGGATACAATAAAAAAAATTACTATTGCTTTGATCAATGTGAAGCAGACTGCAGGATTGAATGAAGCTGAAGGTCACAGAGTTCAATTCTGTAGTCAGTTCCAAGAAGGGCTTGGTAATTTTATGACCATTAATAGTGTTTGTGGATTTCATGCAGGCTAAGCTAATGAAGAGGGTAGTCAAAGCCATGCTGCAGTGTTTAAAATAGTCATCCCACATATGTTCCATGAATAATTTCATTCTTCACCTTGCATCATTGACTCAGACCAAAAGATTATTTTTTCCATCTGGGAGGTTCTAACCTAGGCACTGTGGTGCATAGAATCATTATATAACTTCATTAATAATATTAATGGAGATAGTTCACATTTGTTTGGTAATTAACACTTTTCAAAGTACTTTCATATCTAATTATTCATTTATTTTTCATAGTACTCCATAGTAATAATAATCTCATGGGATATTATTCATATATTTTTTTTTGTTTTCTCAGCATGAGTACAATTGAAGCTAGACATTTCCTATACCTCAACTAAATTGCTGCACTATCCTTGACTATCAATTCAGAACATTGGTTTAAAGAGGCAAAGTAATTTTCCTGCTATGGAGCTCAGTTTTCCCATCAGTAAAATGGACGAGATGACCTTTAAAGTACAAACTATGTAAAGTTATATGAGTCTATGTTATTGTCAAGGCCAACTTAATTTTAACATTAAACCTTTCTAGTTGAATGCTCAATAATGCTCTACCATATTTGTAATGCTGAAGGAAATGTGTATGCTTATATTAGGAGTTGATATGACCATTTTCTAACTATTGAATTTTCCTTCAATCCTTCGTTCATTTGTTGCTCCCTTTTTTCTTTCTCTTTCACTCTTTCTTTCAACGTGATACTATTATTTGTTAATATAAAATCTGATATGGTAGGTTGATATATTAATATTATGTTTACATTTCTCTGTACCAGGAACTTGGGTGTATAAATGTATGATGTAATTGTTAATTAAAATTAGTTTATATTGGAACCCTTATTTTTCTGAGGCAGAAAAAAGAAATCAAGTTACTTTTCAGAAAACTGTTACTTTCTTTACTTTTCTCAGTCATATCAATTTATATATTTATTTTTTTCAGTCATATCAATTTAAATGTGGTCAAATTCATGCTCAAATTCTTTCCTCTTTCTCATCTTTGTGGCATAGTATAAGCTTACGATGGGATTTATTCAAATGTCACATCATCATCCAAATAAAGTGACATCTCACTTTTGGTTTTCTTTGTCTCAGTTCTCTGAGATGCAAACAATTTCATTTCATCTTGGGTTATATCCCTATACTTGCTGAAATATTTCTGATGCATTGGTGTCCTTCTCTGACCTCCTGCTGGATTATCAACTCCTGACATCTCTTGTAGTTTTCTTTCATACCAATCACAAGAGTCCCTGTAGGTCAACTGGCTTTCTCTCCTTCTCAGCTAATTTCTGCACCTCGATTCCTGTGGGCCATGGGGGCATTTTTGTATTCTGTCTAGCCACTTTAAAGCTTTCGAAAATCTGAGGGTCTATCTCTGGCACTTTAATTGTGACACATGCAATACTATCATTCCTTGTAACATGATGCCAGAAGGGACATTTCTAGGAGGTTTATAGGTTTCCTGTGCTTTGCTAGAGAAAGACGTTCAGTTTTCTTCTCTTAAAGAAACAGAAATTTAAAGGGAATTGTGTTTGCCACCTCCCCAGGAACTTAGACTGGTTCACACAGTTTCTTCTTCCCCTTCTCTACCCCAGAGAGCATTTTTTTTTTCTCCTCCTGTGACAGAAAAAATCTGCTAGCTAGATTTTCTTCCAAATCTTATATGTTTATTTTAGGACCTAGGATCTCAGAACCTCAAACTGGATAATATTTTTATTTTTTTATTTGTGTTCTATGAGTAGCCTTCTTTTTCTTGATAATGGAGGCCAAGCTAGTCTAAACAGGGATGAGGATGAGGCAGATGGCACCAAGGGGAAGTGAGAAGGGTGCCAAGTTAAACAGATAAGCAAATATGGAGAATGACAGCACAAAACAACCAACCACAGAGGCTAATGGTTTACATATAATTTCTTCACATGCAACGAGTTAAAGAAAAGCATTTTGAGATCTACTGACTGGCTCTTGTGTTTTCCTCCTGCAAGAACCACTAGAAATTCTCAAGAATCTTTGGAGCACAGGTTAAAATCTACTGCGATGTATTCAGAATGTGGCTCTATTGTTGGCTTTGCCATTAAATGGCTGTGTGACTTAGGTTAGGGCACTTAATTTCTCTTGTACTCTGCTTCTCACATTTTAAAAAATAATAAAGAAAAGAAAAAGGTGTAATTAGGGAAACTTCTGGTAAGAGGGCAGAGTAAGAAGACCCTCTTCAATGAAGAAAAGAGAAATCACTAGACAGAGATACAGAAGATAACCCTGGAGCTTTGAATGGAGTATACAGAAGTGGATTTGGCAACAACTAATGGAAAAACCTGAATAAAAACAGTAAGGAGAAGGGCAGACCTGCAGACTGTCAGCAGCTCTGATGGCACCAACAGCCTGAATATTTCCAAGTGGTGTTGGGATTTGAGAATTGACCTAAAGATCAGCCCTTGTTGCCAAGGGCTGCAGGGACTACTGCACTGGTGGCTTATGACTAGAAAGGGAAACAGCAAGGAGGGAGACAACCTAAGCTGAGGAGGGTGCAGTCATTTTGATTGCATACAAGTGGCAGCCAATTGGATATTTAAAGTGACCAAAGGTGAAGCCATTATGAATGTTTACAAGTGGCAGTCATTTTGGATATTTAAAGTGACAGCATTCTCATTCGGATTTCAGGGACCTGCGAATAAGCTCCATTGGCCAAGGATGTCAGGGACATACTGGAGGTGGACAATGGGAAAGGAGACAGGTGGTGAGTGTATAAGTGCTGCCAATTAGGGAATAGAGGAACACA
>NW_006921914.1:16388-18761 GCF_000298275.1 Orycteropus afer afer
ACAATGCAATGGCTCCCCTCCCACTTCCTCCCCATAGTTTCCCTGTGTCCTTCCCTCCCATGCACTACTGCCCCCCAAGCTGTCTCTCTGTGAATTCATAGCCCTTCTATTCTCCTATGATTGTTCTCTCCAAAAAGTGTATTTACCTAATGTAAATGTTCAGCTCATATGCCTGTCTTTTGTTTGGCTGGAAGCCACAGTAGTGGGTTCAATTCCAGACCTGAGGGGCAGCTAGGGACCATAGCCTCAGGGGTTCCACCACACTCTATCAAACCAGTAAATCTGGTCCTTTATTTTTATTTTTTTTATGATTTTGAAATTTGTTCCACATTGTTCTCCCACTCTATCCAGGATCTCCTACATAGATCCCCCTCTGAGTGCTTGACAGTGGTAGCCAAGCACTATCTAGTTCTTCTGGTCTCATAGTTGTATAAGATGAGGATCACATGGTGTACCAGTACCTTGGACTAATTGTTTCCATGTGTCTTTGGTTTTCCTCATTCTTCTTTGCTCTGGATGAGGACAGATCCACCATCGTATCAGATGGCTACTTGAACCTTTTAATATCCTAGTCATACTCACCAAAGGAGGATGTGGAACAATGTTTTTGTGTAGTATGTTATGCCAATTGATCTTGATGTCCCCTATGACCATGGTCCTGAGCCCACAGGTCCAAATACTCGCTCACAATGGATAGCTGGCTGTGACCAAGAAGTGACTACAACTTTGTCCCTTGTCATCTTTATTATACACCTGGGATTTCTTATAGAACATAGCAATACACTTGTAGAAACATTGTCTGCCAACCCAATACATGGTCCTGGGCACACTCCCCACTGCACAGACATACCTAATAGTTCAGCCTGTCCCCCCATCTATCCACCCGTATATCCATATTCTGTTTTCACTGACAATGCAGTACTGTATGTGCAAAAGGGTTCATCTTTGTTGTCTGTACTTCCCATGCACCTCTTTATGTCTTCTTCTTCCTCAATGACACCATGATGATCATTCACATTTGGTACATTGCCCTTCTCTTCACCCAAATTAGTACTTATCTCTAGAGGATTCCAAGATGGTGGAATAGGCAGAAAGATTGCACAGATCCTCTTCAACAAAGAAAAGGGGAACCAAGTAACACAGGCACAGAAGATAATCCTGTACCCCTGATCCTTGAAGGGAAAGATATAGAAGTGGACTAAACCCCAACTAGCAGAAGAATTTGCATGAAAATACCAAAAAAGGAGATATATGGAGCTGCAGTCTGGCAGCGATCCTGAGTGATCCTGATGGCACGGCACAGACAGCTTGGAGATTCCAGAGTGGTGGTAGGACCTATGAATTAACCTAAAAATCAGCCCTGCTAGCAAGCAGGACTGCTCTGGTGGCTGGGGAATAAAAGGCAAAGCAGCAGCGAAGAGGAAGGTGGGTTGAGCTGTGGACTTTTGCCTGTCCGGAGGACACTGCCATTTTGAATGTTTACAAGAGGCTTGACCTTTTTGGATATTTAAAGAGACAGTGCTCTCCCAGATTCCAGGGGCTTAAGAATAGGTTCTGCTTGCCAGGAACCCCAAGGACACACTGGACCTGCATGACTGAAAAGGTGTGACATTCTTCTTGTTACTCTTATACCCTACACCCCTTGGTGAATGGAGCTGCGGCCATCCTCCACTACCACCTACCTTCTGGGCCCACAGGAACTCCATCACAGTCTGTGTGCTCAGATGGAGCCTGGGTGCCCTGCCCTGTCCTCCACTGATTTTTTTCTCTTTATGTTTTTCCTTTTCACTTTCTTTTTTCTTGTGTTTAGTTTGCTTGTATTTATCTGTTCTAAAACTGCTATTATTATTAATACTTTTTCCTTTTCCCTGTTCCTGGTTGAAATTTTTTTTTTAATTTAAATTTTTTCTCATGGTTTATCCCATTCCTTGTTTTCTTTTTGCATTTTTCCCATTTTTTTCTTCATTATTATCCTTTTCTACCTTTTTTCTCTTAGTGCCCTATCCCCAGATATTCCAGGTTTTCTTATATTTCCTTCTTCTTTTTCCCTTTTTTCTTTTTTTTCGTTACTATTCCTGTGTGATTATGTAGTGTATTTTTTGTCCATGTGCTTTTGGTATTTTGATTGTTATTCAATTGTAATTTTTGTCTAACTGAGTGGGAAACAGCAACAATCACCATAAGACACAACTATTCCCACACATCCTGCAACTTCACATACTGAGCGAGAGCCACCACATCCTTCTCCACCAACAGGCCAATGATAAAAAACCACCAAGAAGAGCCTGAATCATCCTTGCCTGCTAAATCTAAATACAACAATGCCACAATGTCTCAGAGACAACAGACCATCACAGTCCACACAAAGAAGCA
>NW_006921914.1:19718-21353 GCF_000298275.1 Orycteropus afer afer
ATAGCAAATAACAACCGACCATTAATACACAAGATGACATAACCCAGAAACCACAGCTATGGACATATCCAAATTAAAAAGAGTTTACAAGACTATAAACAGGGAACCATAGACATAAATTGGCAACTGAGGACAACTACAAAGAAAAAAAAGAAAATATTGTGAAGCTACAGAACTTCTAAATGGTGAGGAAGTCAAGAGAGTTGCATGGTAGAACAGACTGTTCTAAACTCAGGGAGAAAATTATAAATCATAGGGTAATCTCAAAGAAAAATGATAAACCTTCATATCACGATAAAAAAGAGGACAAGTACAAATACTCAGCAAATACTAAAACAACAGCAACAAAGGAAATGATAACACAATTCATAAAGATAATGAGCTCAGCACAGAAAATAATATGAAACAAAGAGACCAGGGACACCATGAAAAAACACATATCAAAATGACAGCAACAAATTCATACTTGTCAATAATTACACTGAAAGTTAATGGATTAAATGCACCATTCAAGAGATGGAGAGTTTGCAGACTGGATAAGAAAACACAACCCATCAATATGCTGCCTACAAGAGACACACCTTAGAGATAAAGACAAATATTGACTAAAAATCAAAGGTTGGAAAAAGATATATCAAGCAAATGGCAACTGAAGGAGTGGCAATATTAATTTCTGATCAAATTGACTTTAAGACAAAAACCACCATACAAGACAAGAAAGGATATTATATAATGGTTAAATGATCAATTGAACATGAAGATATAACCATAATAAATATCTATAAACCCAATGAAAGAGCCCCAAAATACATAATTCAGACTTTAAAATAGTTGAAAATCCAAATAGATGATTCCATAGTCATAGTGGGAGACTTTAATACACCACTTTCATTGAAAGATAGAACAACTGGGAAGAAATTCAACAAAGATGCAGAAGAGCTAAAGAATACAATGAACCAACTTGGCCTTATAGACATCTACAGAGCACTTCACCCAACAGCAGCACAATATACACTCTTCTCCAGTGCACATGGAACATTATCCATGATAGACCATACGTTAGGCCATAAAGCAAGCCTTCATAAATTTAAAAACATTAAAATACTACAAAACATCTTTTCTGAGCATAATGCTATCAAATTAGAAATCAACAATAGGAAGATCAACAGAAAAAAGAGTAAACATATGGAAACTGAAGAACACACTCCTTGAGAAAGATTGGGTAAGAGAAGAAATAAAAATTGAAATTCAAAAATTCCTTGAATCAAATAAGAATGAAAACACAACATACGAAAATCTTTGGGACACAGCAAAAGCAGTGATCAGAGGCCAATTATAGCAATAAATGCACACATCAAAAAAAAGAATGAGCCAAAACCAACACTTTAAAAAACCATATCCAACAATTAGAAAAAAAAAAAAAAAAAAAAACAGCAAGAAAAGCCTACAGTCACTAGAAGAAAGGAAATGATAAAAATTCGAGCATAAGTCAATGAAACGGAAAATAGAAGGGCAATAGAAAAAATCAGCAAGGCCAGCAGTTGGTTTTTTGAAAAGATCAATAAAATTGACAAACCACTGGCAAATTTAACAAAGGAAAAGAGAGAGAGAATACAAATAACATGAATAAGAAAC
>NW_006921914.1:22588-23026 GCF_000298275.1 Orycteropus afer afer
TTATGCTGAGTGAAATAAGTCAATCACAAAAGGACAAATATTGTATTAGTCGATTATTGTAAATGTCAAAGAAACGTTTATCTATGGAAGGAAATTTTCTTTGTTGGCTGCCAGGGGTGGGAGGGGAGGGGAGAAAACAATGTTAGATATATAGAGATAAGTACTGATTTGGGTGAAGAGAAGTGCAATGTGCCAAATGTGAGTGATCAATATAGTGGCATTGAAGAAAAGAAAGACATAGAGTGGTACGTGGGAGGTACAGACAACAAAAATGAAACCTTTTGCGTATATAGTACTGCTTTGTCAGTGAAGGAAAACATGGGTATATGGGTATATAGATAGGTGGACAGGCTGAACTATTAGATATGTCTATGAAGTGGGAAGTTTACCCAAGAACATGTATAGAGTTGGCAGACAATGGTCCTATAAGTTTATGTG
>NW_006921914.1:23446-27799 GCF_000298275.1 Orycteropus afer afer
AGGAGAGGAACTGTTGCATTGTGGTAAATTGTGGTCAATGTCATGAGAACTGCTGTATGGAAAGTGAATTTGCTCTGTAAATTTTCACTCAAATCACAAAGAAAGAAAGAAAGAAAAAATACTTGTCTCTATCTATCTAACTGTGTTCCCTCCCCTCCCCTCCCACCACTGGTAACCAACAATATATAACCATATATAAACCTTTACTTAACTTTTTACAATAATGGACTAATATAATATTTGTTCTTCAGTGATTGACTTATTTCACTCAGAATAATGTCCTCTAAGTCCATCCACGTTATGCGTTTTTTTGCAGACTCTACATTATTCTTTAGGGTTGCATAGTACTCCATTGCGTATATGTACCACTGTTTCATCATCCATACTTCTGTTGCTGACATACTTGTCTGTTTCCTTTTATCAAGGGGAATGGTTTTAGTCTCTCTCCATTGAGAAAAATATTATCTGTTGGTTTTGCATATATTCCCTTTGTTATGTTGAAGAATTTCCCTTCTGTTCCTATTTTGCTGAGAGTTTTGATCAGGAAATGGTGATCGATTTTATCAAATGCCTTTTCTTCATTGATTGATATAATCATGTGGTTCTTTCCCTTTGTTTTATTTATATGATGGCTGACATTGATTGTTTTTCTAATGTTGAACCATCCTTGCATTCCTGATATGAACCCCACTTTGTCCTAATGTATTATTATTATTTTTTTTTGATATGTTGTTGGAGTACATTGGCTAAAATTTTGTTGAAGATTTTTGCATCTATATTCATGAGGGATATTGGTCTGTAGTCTTCCTTTTTAGTCATGTCTTTGCCTGGTTTTGCTATCAAGATTATGCTTGTTTCATAGAATGAATTTGGGAGAATTCCATTCTTTTTTATGTTTTGAAATAGTTTGAGTAGGATGGATGTCAGTTTTTCTCTGTATGTTTGGTAGAATTCTCCAGTGAAACCATCTGAGCCCAGACTTTTTTGGTTGGTTTAAAGAGGACATTGTTCAATTCCCCTGTGTTTGCTCTTTTTCTGTTGATCTTCCTATTGTTAATTTCTAATTTTATAACATTGTGATGTGAGAAGATGTTTTGCAGTATTTCAATGTTTTTAAATTTTTTAAGGCTTGCTTTATGGTCTAATATATGATCTCTCATGGAGAATGTACCATGTGCACTGGAAAAGAATGTATATTGTGCTGTTCTTTGGTGAAGTGCTCTGTAGATGTCAATAAGGTCAACTAGGTGGATTGTATTGTTTAGTTCTTCTGCATCTTTGTTGAGTTTCTTTCTAGTTGTTCTATCTTTGATGTAAAGTAGTGTGGCATAGTGCCTAAGTATTTGACTGCTAACCAGAACACAGGTGGATCAAACCCACGAGCCGCTCCTTGGAAGGAAGATTGGGCAATCTACTTCCCTAGTGATATTGCCTCGGAAACCCAAGGAGGGGTCACTATGAGTCAGATCCTACTTTACAGCAGTGCGTTTGGTTTGGGTTTTACTATGACTGTGGAATCATGTATTTGTCTTTTCAATTATGTTAAAGTCTGATTTATGTATTTTGGAATTGTTTCATTGGGTCCATAAATATTTATTATGGTTATATCTTTTTGTTCAATTGATCCTTTAGTCATTATATAATGTCTTCCCTTGTCTCATATGGTGAATTTTTGTCTTAAAGTCAATTTTGTCAGAAATTTATATTACCACTCCTGCTCTTTTTTGGTTGCCATTTGCTTGATATATCTTTTCCAAATCTTTGATTTTTAGTCTATCTTTGTCTTTGTCTCTAAGGTGTCTCCCTTGTAGACAGCATATTGATGGGCTATGTTTTCTTATTCATTCTGCAACTCTCTGTCTCTTGAGTGGTGCATTTAATCTATTGTCATTCAGTGTTATTGCTGACAAGTATGAATTGGTTTCTGTCATTTTGTTATGTATTTTAACATGATGTTCTTGGTTTCTTTGTTCCATATAATTTTCTGTGCTGATCTTATTATGTTTATGAATCGTGTTATCATTCCTTCCATTGCTGTTGTTTTAGTATTTGCTAAATATTTGTGCTTGTCTTCTTTTTTATTATCATGTGAAGGTTTACCATTTTTCTTTGAGGTTACTCTGTGATTTATAATTTTCTTCCTGACTTTGGAACAGTCCATTCTACCTTACAACTCTCTTGACTTCCTCACCATTTAGAAGTTCTGCAACTACAATAGTTTTCCCCTCTTTTTGGTTTGTAGCTGTCCTCTTTTGCCAATTGATGTCTCTGCTTCCCAGTTCACAGCCTTGTAAGCTTATGTTACTTTGGATACTTTCATAGCTGTTTTGATTTCTGGGTCATGGTATCATGTGTATTAATGGTCAGTTGTTGTTTGTTATTATTAGTTCTCTGTTCAGAGAACTCCCTTTAGTATCTCTTGTAATGTTGGTCTGGCTTTAACAAATTCCCTTAATTTCTGCTTATATGGAAATTTCCTATTTTCACCATCATATTTGAGTGACAGTTTTGCTGGGTATGCAATTCTTGTTTGGAAATTTTTCTCTTTCATGGTTTCATATATACTATACCATTACCTTCTTGTCTGCATGGTTTCTTCTGAGAAATCTAAGCTTAGTCTTGTTGGTTGTCCTTTGTAGGCAACTTTTCATTTTTCCCATAGTGCTTTCCGGATTCTTTCTTTGTCTTTACTTTTGGTGAGTTTGATGATATGTCTTAGTGATTTTCTTTTGGGGTCTATCCTGTTTGTGGTTTGTTGGACTTCCTTAATGGATATATTCCCATCTTTCATCATATCAGGGAAGTTCTCTTCCAACAAATCTTGGACAATTTTCTTAGTGGCTTTACTTGTCTCTTCCTGTTCTTGAATTCTGATTACACATATATTATTCCTTCTGATTCTATCCCACATGATCCCACATGGATCTTAGCCTTTCTTCATTTTGTTTTGATCTTTTTCCCAATAGATCTCTACAAAGAGGTATTGAGGTATTTGTCTTCAATCTCATTAATTCTGTCTTCTATTGTTTTGATTCTACTAATTTGCCCATTCAATGTGTTATATATTTGTGAAAATTCATTATTACTCTTCTGGATTTCTATCTGTAGATTTCGTATCATTTCTAATTTTTTTTCATTTGTTTAATCTTTTCCTATTCTGATATTTTCTTCCACAATTGTTGTAGGGTTTGTCTGTTTTCCTTAATTTCATTCAGTGTTTTCTTTGATCTGTCTCTCAATCTGTTGAAGGTACCTAATTATAATTCTTTTGAATTCTTTATCAGGGTGTTGCAAAATTCTTCCTCCTAAGGGACAATGTGTTCTGGGTCTGCATTCTGCTTCCTTGTTTTTACTGCTTTTTTTTTTTCCCCAAGAGCTTGTTTTACATTCAATGTTACATGTACATTTAGTTTCATTCTCCATTTACCACGTCCAACCTTAACCCAGTCTCCTCCCCTCCCTACCCAGTAACCATCCCCTGTATTTCTACTACTTTATCTTGCTTCTTTGTGTGTGGGATTATGATGGTCTGTTGTCTCCAAAACATTGTGAATTTGTTGCATTTCTATTTATTTGGTGATTATATATTGGAGTGATTCACCCAAGGTTTTTCTTTTCTTTTTTTTTTTTATGTATCTGAGTAAGCAGGGTAGTGTGCTCCTCTATTTGCTAGGTGGAAGCACTTATGCACTCACCACCTGTCTCCTGGTGGGTGTGATAGAGAATGAGAGTGGCTGCACAGATCTCTGTGAATTATGAAGAGCAGTTAAGAGTGAGTCGGGCTTTTATTGGTGGTTGTGTATCATTGGCCAGCTGTTTCTGAAGGAACTGATGGTTCTCACTCAGTAAGCAGAGATATAGGAGGTTCGGGTATGATTGCATTGTATGGTCAAAGTTGCTATCTCCTAATCAGACTAAAATAATAATCAACCACCCATCAAAAGAGTAAAACCAAGAGGACAAAAAACAGACACCACATAAACACAGAGGAACAATCACCAAAAAGAGAAAAAAAAATAAAGAAGAAGAAAGGCAATAAATGAGTGAAAATATCTAAAGAAATACGTTTAAAAACTAAAAGAAATATGCATTTAAAAGGGGAAAAAATTCCCTGCAATATCTGGGGAGGGGGAAATAAGAGAAAGGAGGGAAAAAAAGTAGAAGAATAAAGAAAAAAATGGGAAAAATGCAAAAAAAAAAAAGAAGAATGGGGAAAACCACAAGAATGAAAAAGGTGGGAACCAGGAACAGGGAAGAGAGAAAAAGCTGAAAACTAGAACCTCAGAAGGAAAGAAGAAAGAATAATAATAAAAGGCCTTAAAAATAAAAACAATAATTTTCAAACAGAAAAAA
>NW_006921914.1:28230-28896 GCF_000298275.1 Orycteropus afer afer
CCAGTATTTTCATTCAGGTTCTTCTACTAGTTGGAGTTTAGTACACTTCTGTATCATTCTTTTCAAAGCTCAGGGCTCCAGGATCATCTTCTGTATCTGTGTTAATTGTTTCCCCTTTTCTTTGTTAAAGAAGGTCTGCCTATTCTGCTATCTTTCAATCCATGGTAAATAATAAATTCATGGCAAATGGAGAGAAGATTGAATTCAATCACCTCTTATGAATGGAAAGCTGGACAATGAATAAGGAAAACCAAAGAAGAGTTGATGCTTTTGAATTGTGGTATTGGTGAGGAATACTGAAAATACCACGGACAGCCAGAAGAACTAAAAAATCTGTCCGGGAAGGAGTGCATCCAGAATGCTCCTTGGGAGAGAGGACAGACTTCCTCTCACCCACTTTGGTCACGTTGTCAGAACGGACCAGTCCCTGAAGAAAGATATCATGTTTGGTAAAGTAGAGGGTCAGCAAAAAAGGTGAAGACCCTCAATGAGATAGACTGATACAGTGGGTGCAATCATGATCTTAGGTATAGCTGGCACAGGACTGCAGTTTTTTTTTTTTTTTTTTTTTTTGTACAGAAGGTCACTGTGAGTAAGAACCAACTAGAGGGCATCTAAGAACAAAATGTCTACTTCATAGGATAGAAAAAGAGAAATAGAAATGAT
>NW_006921914.1:29261-33312 GCF_000298275.1 Orycteropus afer afer
AGTGTTAAGAAGAAAGATAGCTCTTTGAAGCCTAAGGTGGATTTGATAGCCTCTTTTGAGAAAGCTGGAAAATACATAAGGGAGAGTGAAAAAGAATTGATATAGTTTTAATTATGTTGTTGGCAAAGAATATGAAATACACTGTAGATTGTCAGAAGAATGAACAAATCAAGGATAGACAGAATGCTCCTTAGATGTGAGGATGGTGAGCCTTCATCTTACAGATTTTGGACATGTTCTCAGGAGGGACCAGTCTGACACAGATGCTGCAACAGTGGGCTCAAACCTAGTGATGATTATGAGCATGTCTTAGGACCAGGTAATGTTTCATTCTATTGTACATGGGGTCATTGTGAGATGGAACCAACTTGATAGCACTTAACAACAACAGCAACAACAATTACACATAATTATATATGTTTTTCTACATTTTGTTTCCGTCTGTCTGGTACCTTCAAGATATGAGCACTTCAATAACAAACATTTCCTCCACAAAGAGTTGTTCTATAATGAAATTGTGATGTTCCCAGTGCCCTCATTGCCATTCCATGTTATATATGGCCTTCACAACCACCCGCATTACCATCTCATTTCCAACTCACTAAAGACTCTTGTCCCAAACCTTTTCTTCTTCCCTTTCTCAGTTAAAACTTATCATTAACTCAGCCCCTTGGCCTCTACTGTTCCATTCCAAGTTGTTGTTGTTTGGTGCCATCCAGTCAGCTCCGACTCATAAGGACCCTGTGTACAACAGAAGAAAACACTGTTTGGTCCTGTGCCATCCTCACAATCCTGCATTGCAATCAGTGCATGATATTTTGGCAAGGATCATTTAGAGACAATGCTCTAATTTAGATTAGTAATTCTACTTGTGGGTATTTAATGATTGTGAAAAATGATTTGAAATAATTAGTAGTGATGGCATCAGGAGTAAGAGAAGCAAGATAGATGGGCAGGGAAAATATCTTTCAGTATATCATAAAGTGCACCAAATTTTATCAATTGAAGTGAGTCCTTAAATATTGAAAAAAAATTGAGCTAGAAAATAAGTATTATTTGAAGTCTTGAATATTTCTCAAAGAGTTAATATGTGGTACTAAATCATTGTATTAGTGTGTGTATGTGTGGAAATTTGTGTACATATAGTTGCAATTGGGGAAGACAAATGTGATTTTTCCTCTCTCCAACAGAATGTAATCTTTCTCAATTCATACAAGATCCTGAAAACATATAATAGAACAGTGTAAACCAGTGACAGAACCTGCAATGAGTTTATTAAAGGACAGTATTACTGAGCTACAAAGAGCAAAGCAAATTGGAACATGCTACTGTTTGGTTGTTTAAGTCATTTCTTGCCACTGTTGTTGTTTCAAGTCCCATGCACATATTAGGAATGTCCCTAGCCTACAATTTCCTATTACTTTATGACTGAAGTATTGTTCAACAGAGACACAGCACTTTGACCATATTTCTTGGCTAGCTCCATATTCAATCAGCTTTGCTATGCTTTCCAAAAAGAGGTTCAGAGGTAAGATTGGTATAAAATATCCTTTTTGTGTGTGTAATGGAGAGTTTAGAAAATCTCATCAAAATCTTACCAAATTCTTCTCCCTTTCCCCCCAAAACTTCATACCCCATACAGAAGCAAGAATATCAGTGTCCAAGGAGGGAAGTAAGTAAAAATGATTGCAGTTGGAAAAATAAAAAAATAAATAAAAATTCTCATCTGTAGCATCTACTGGAGATAAGTATTAGAACTGAGTATCCACCAGATGCTGTAAAAGCTGATGAAAATGGATGAAGCTATGCAACTTAATTGTGTGAAGAGATTGGTTGAGCTTTTTTTTTTTTTTTTTTTTTCAGGAAAAGCATTTCAACAAATTGTTAAACATATTCTAAAGTTGCCCTAATCATTTTGTGTTTTTTAAATGGCAATTATTTTGGGGTGGATGTCAGAAGTGACAGATAACAGACCATCACTTTTTCAGAAAAAAATTTCAGTTTCCAATAATGAAAACTAGAATTCCTCATCATGGAACTTGTCAACAAAATCCAGAACAAGGATCACATTCCCTGAGGTTGTACCTATGGGTATGTCTAACAAAATGGTCACATACCCATTATTTTGTATACCAATTTCATATACAAAGGAATAATAGAACTCAATTTGTCAAAAACAATATGATTCAAGAATAAAACAGAATTATATTCCTGTTGTATAATTGGAAGTGACTGAAGAATTATTATCTGATCCATGATTTGGGAAAAAAAAAAGTAAAAAGACTAGGTTAACTCTGTGAACTGATTCTTAGTATATGTGTATTAAGTATGACACAAGTCACTGAGACACTAGGTGGGAATTACTAAAGATACAGTCTTTTTCTTTTTCAAGGTCACATAATCATATCTCAGCCAGGGAAGTAGGGATGATGTGTAATTATCATTCTGAGGATAACTAGAAATCAAAATGAAATGAATCTGATCTGTCTTCTACTTCTAGTTGTTGTTGTTAGGTGTCACTGAGTCATTTTGTGCCTTGGAATGTTGCATATTGGTCCAGTTGTGAGGTTTTTTGTTTTCTAGATGTTGAGATATAATACATACTAAAGAATGTAGTCTTTGATTTTCATCAGTTAATGCTTCAATTCATTTTCACTTACAGCAAGCAGGGTTCTATCTTTTTTGTATAGTACAGCTTCTTGGATTATTTGCTCAGCATACATATAAAAAAATATTGTGAAAGGTTACAACTCTGATGCACACCTTTCCTGATGAAGTAGTTCTGTTCGAACAACACCCTTTTGATCTATGCACAGGTCCCTCATGACCACAATTAAGTGTTCTTGAATTTTCATTCTTCACAATATTAGCCATAATTTCTATGATCCACACACTTGAATACCTGTACACCTAGTGTACTGTGTCAAACATCCCAAAAAGCAACAATGCAATTATAATGGGATAAAGGCCCAGTTGACAGTCTTAGAGAAATGGTCAATGGCATTGCTACAGGAAAGCTCAATCCAACAGAAGATTTTACTTTATTGTAGAAGCAAATTAATCATAACCAAGTTGTGACACCTTTACTTAGAATAGGCAAAAGTCTTCCATCCTCAATACTCAGTAACTTCAAACACTTACTAAATCCAAAAATCATTTTTATATCTAATCTTCTTAAACATATTTGCTGTAAATATTTTTCTTTCTATTTTATTTCTCAGAAATTTTAATTAAATATCACACAAACAAATGGAGATTCAAAGCAGTTCAATCCATGAAAGAATTAAGATATGACATGTTATTTAACTTAGTAATTAATATTGTATTTCATTTTATAAGCCTTGCATCTCATTTTTTTGCTGCAAAATGACTTCTTATGAACTCTAATGGTGTAGTGCCTAAGATATTTGATTGCTAGCCAGAAGGCTGGTGGTTCAAACCCACTGGCCACTCCTCTGAAGGAAAACTGGGCAATCTACTTCTGTAGTGATACCACCTCAGAAATTGAAGGAGGGGTCATTATGAGTCAAATCCAACTCAATGGCAGTGAGCTTGGTTTTAATGATTTAAAGTAAACCATAGATTAGTTTTCCATAAATTGAATGCATGAATTCTTAGGGAGACAGCTTCACAAACATTCACACGTGCTATACTGAAAGCTGGACAATGAATAAAGAATTGGTGAATTTGAATTGTGGTGTTCCCAAAAATATTGACTGTACTATTGACTGCCAGAAGAATGAACAAATCTGTCTTGGGAGAAGTACATCCAGACTGCTCCTAGAAAGAAAGAATGGCCACCCTTTGTCTCTCTTACTTTGATCATATTATCAGGAAAGACAGGTCCCTGGAGAAGGCCATCATGCTTGCTAAAGTAGAGAGTCAACAAAAAAAGAGGACAACCATTAATGAGATGGATTGACACAGTGGCTTCAACAATGGGCTCAAGCTTGGCAATGATTGTCAGTGTGGCACAGGACAGGTGGTGTTTCATTCTGTTGTATATAGGGTTGCTATGAGTCAAAAATGAAACTGACACAATAGCACCTAA
>NW_006921914.1:33636-46226 GCF_000298275.1 Orycteropus afer afer
CTTTTTGTACCTTTACTTAGTTTTTTGCATTTGTTAATATCATAAATAAGCATGATTTCTTGTCCAAACTAAGAAATTAATATTGGTACATCACTATTACCCAAAATCCATACGTTGTTCAGATTTCTTTTGTTTCTAACTAGTGTTTAGCTGAGACGGGTTAATATAGATAAAAATAGTTTGGAAATAATACCTAGTTGCCTTGTTTTGGGGTACACTAACTAGATATGGAATAAGGTTAATAAAGTTTATTTTATACTATCAAAATAACGAGGAGGTCTGGTAGCGTAGTGCCCAAAGCACTTGACTGCTTACCAAAAGGCTGGTGGTTCAACCCACCAGCCACTCCTTGGAAGGAAGTTTGGGTCATCTACTTCCATAGTGATTCTGCCTTGGAAACCCAAGGAGGGGTCGCTATGAGTTGGGTCTGACTCAAAGGCACACAACAGCAATAACAACAACAACAACAACAACATCAAAATAATATATGCTGAATTTTAAAAAGTTAATCAATATGAAATTGTATAGAGCAAAATGAAAGTATCAGCAACTCCTAATCCTACTATCTTCTCTTAAAGTAGACATCATTTACAGTTCACTTGCGTTATTCCAAACACTTTTCTTGGTATTTGTATGTGCATATATATTTGTATCCACCACCCATCTGTCAGTTTGTCATACTGTGGAGGCTTGTGTATTGCTGTGAGGCTGTAGGCTATGCCACCTGTATTTCAAATACCAGCAGGGTCACCCATGGTGGAAAGGTTTCATCAGAACTGAGACTAAGACTCAAAAGAAGGAAGGGGCCATCCACATCTCAAAGAATTGACCAGAGAAAACTTTATGAATAGCAGTGAAACACTGTCTGATATATTACTGGAAAACTTTATGAATAGCCCTGAAACATCGTCCAATATAATGCCAGAAGATGAGTTCCTCATGTCAGAAGGCTGTCAAAATACAGTGAAGGAAGAGCTAGCTACCTCCTCAGAGTAGAGCTGACCTTAATGATGTGGATGGAGTAAAGTTTTCAGGACCTACATTTACTGATGTGACTCTATTGAAAATGAGAAGAAACAGCTGCAAATATTTGTTAATAATTGGAACATGGAATGTATGAAACATGAATCCAGGAAAATTGGAAGTTGTCAAAAATGAAATGGAACACATAAAGATTGATATCCTAGGCATTGGTGAGCTGAAATGGACTGGTTTTGGTCATTTTGAATCAGACAACCATATGATCTACTATGCTGTTGTTGTTGTTGTGTGCCGTCGAGTAGGCCCCAACTCATAGTGACCCCTCCTTGGGTTTCCAAGGCAGTATCACTACGGAAGTAGGATTGCCCAACCTTCCTTCCGAAGAGTGGCTGGTGGGTTTGAACCACCAGCCTTCTGGTTAGCAGTCAAGTGCTTTAGCCACTAGCTAGGAATGACAAATTGAACAGGAATGGAGTAGCATTAATCATCACAAAGAATATTTCAAGATCTATCCTGAAGTACAAAGCTGTCAGTGACAGGATAATATCCATACACCTACAAGGAAGACCAGTTAATACTACTGTTATTCAAATTTACACACCAACCACCAAAACCAAAGATGAGGAAATTGAAGATTTTTAACAACTTCTGCAGTCTGAAATTGAACAAACATGCAATCAAGATGTATTGATTATTACTGGTGATTGGAATGTGAAAGTCAGAAACAAAGAAGAATCACCAGTACTTGGAAAATATGGCCTTGATGATAGAAATAACGCTGGAGATTGCATGATAGAATTTTAAATGATCAATGACTTATTTATAGCAAATACCTTTTTTCAACAACACAAACAATGGCTATGCACATGTACTTCACCAGAGTACACAGGAATCAGATTGACTACAACTGTGGAAAGAGATGATGGAGAAATTCAGTATCTTCAGCCAAAACAAGGCCAGGATCTGATTGTGGAACAGACTATCAATGGTTCATATGCAAGTTCTAGTTGAAGCTGAAGACAATTAAAACAATTCTAGGAGAGAATAAATATGACCTTTATTATATTCCACCTGAATTTAGAGACCATCTAAATAATAGATTTGATACATTAAACCCCAATGACTGAAAACCAGAAGAACTGTGGGATGACTTCAAGAACATCATCCATGAAGAAAGCAAAAGATGATTAAAATACAAGAAAGGAAGAAAAAATAAAAATGGATGTCAGAAAGAGACTCTGAAACTTGCCCTTGAACAGAGAGTAGCTAAAGCAAATGGAAGAAGTGACAAGATAAAAGAGTTGAAGAGAAAATTTCAAAGAGCAGCTGAAGAAGACAAAGTCAATTATTATAACAAAATGTGCAAAGACCTGGAGTTAGAAAACCAAAAGGGAAGAAAACACTCAATGTTTCTCAAGCTAAAAGAACTGAAGAAAAAAATCCAAGCCTCAAATTGCAATACTGAAAGAGCTCTGGTGACATAGTGCCTAAGGCATTTGACTGCTAACCAGAAATCTGACAGTTCAGACCCATCAGCCAGTCCTCATAAGGAAGACTGGGCAATCTACTTCCATAGAGATACCACCTGGAAAACCCAAAACCCAAGAACCAATCACTGTGAGTAGGAATCAACTCAATGGCAGTGATTTTTTTTTTTAATGTTCAAATTATTGACTGATGCAGGAAACATCAAAAAAAAAAAAAAAAATTAAGGAATACACAGAGTCACTATACCAAAAACAATTGGTCGGTATTCATCCATGTCAGATGGTACAATATGAACAATAACCAATAATATTGAAGGAAGAAGTCAAAGCTGCACTGAAGGAATTGGTGAAAAACAAGGCACCAGGAATCAAAGGAATACCCATTGAGATGTTTCAACAAATGGATGCCACACTAGAGGCACTCACTTGTCTATGCCAAGAAATTTGGGAGACAGCTACATGGCCAACTGACTGGAAGAAATCCATATTTGTACCCATTCCAAAGAAAGGTGATCCCACAGAATGTGGAAATTATCAAACAATATAATTAATATTACACACAGATAAAATCTTTCTGAAGATAATTCAAAAATGGTTGCAGCAGAATATTGACAGAGAACTTCCAGAAATGCAAGCTGGATTCAGAAGAGGATGTGGAATGAGGGATATCACTGTTAATGCCAGATGGATCTTGGCTGAAAGCAAAGAATACCAAAAAAGATGTTCACTTGTGTCTTATTTACTATGCAAAACCATTTGATTTTGTGGATCATAACAAAATATGGATAACATTGATAAGAATGGGAATTCCAGAACACTTGATTGTACTCATCAGGCACTTCTACATAGACCAGGAGGCTGTCATTTGAACAAAGGCATACTGTGAGGTTTCAAGTGAGGAAGGGAGTGCATCAGGGTTGTATCCTTTCACCATATGGATTCAATTTGTATGCTGAACAAATAATCTGAGACGTTGGACCAAATGAAGAAGAATGTGGCATCAGGATTGGAGGAAGACTCATCAACAACCTGCAATATACAGATGACACAACTTTGCTTGCTGAAAGTGAGGATGACTTGAAGCATTTACTGATGAAGATTAAAGACTTCAGTCTGCAGTATGGGTTAAATCTCAACATAAAGAAAATGAAAATCCTCACAACTGGACCAATAAGCAGCATCACAATAAATGGAGAAAAGATTGAAGTTGTGCAAGATTTCTTATTACTTGGTTCCACAATCAACACCAATGGAAGCAGCAGTCAAGACATAAGATGATGTATCCCACTGGGTAAATCTGCTGCAAAAGACCTCTTTAAAATTCTGAAGAGCAAAGATGTCTTGTTGAAAACTAAAGTGTGCCTAATCCAAGCCATGGCATTTTCAGTTACGACTCAATCTCAGCATGCAATATGCATGTGAAAGCTGGACAATGAACAAGGGAGACCGAAGAAGAGTTGATGCTTTTGAGTTGCAGTGCTGGCAAAGAATTCTGAAAGTCTCATGGACTGCCAAAAGAACTAACAAATCCACCTGGAAGAAGTACAGCCAGAATATTCCTTGGAAGGAAAAATGGCCAGACTTCATGTGACCTATTTGGTCATGTTGTCACAAGGGACCATTCCCTGGAGAAGGATGTCATGCTTGGTAAAATGGAGGGTCAACGAAAAAGGGGAAAGCCCTCAACAAGATGGATTGAGACAGTGACTGCAATGATAGGCTCTGGTATAGCAAGCATTGTGTGGCTGGCACAGGACCAGGTAGTGTTTCATTCTGTTGTACATATGGTTGCTATGAGTCAGAGCAGACTCAATGACACCTTACAAAAACATGTAGTTGTATATTTTCACAAGAATATTTAAATTTTATTAGAAGAATGGGTCATAGTATACCTTGTATTCTGCAACTTTGTCTATTTATCAACTGTTGCCGTTCTTACGTGCCCTTGAGTCAGTTCTGACTCATAGTAACCCTAGGTAAAAGAGTGAAACACTGCTTAGTCTTGTGGCATCTTCAAAATCATTGCTATGTTTGAGCACATTGTTGTAGCCACTGTGTCAATCCATCCTGTTGAGGATTTTCCTCTTTTTCTTTGATCATATACTTTACCAAGCATGATGTCCTTTTCTAGAGACTGGTCCTTCCTGATAATATGTCCAAAGTACTTGAGATGGCATCTGGCTGTAGTTTCTAAGGAACATTCTGATTGTATTTCTCAGACCAATTTGTTCATTCTTCCAGCAGTCCACAGTATATTTAATATTGTTTGCCAATACCAAAATTCAAAGGCATAAATTCTTCTTTGGTCTTCCTTATTTATTATCCAGATTTCACATACATATAAGGAGATTGAAAATACCATGCCTTGGGTCAGGAACACCTTACTCCTAAACCTGGGGACTTTGTCCACCACTCACCTTAGCCCTCCTTGCTTTTTAAAACTTTAAAGAGGTCTCCTGCAGCAGATTTAACCAATGCAGTACATCATCTGATTTTTGGACAGGGGCTTTCATGGGCGTTGATTGTGGATCCAAGTAAAATGAAATCCTTGACAACTTCAATCTTTTCTGCATTTACTAGGATGTTGCATATTGGTCCAGTTATGAGGGTTTTTGTTTATTTTATGTTGATATGTAATCCATACTGAAGAAGGTAGTCTTTGGTCTTCATCATTAAGTGCTCCAAGTTCTCTTTGCTTTCAGAAAGGAAGGTTGTGTCATCTGTATATTGCAGTCTGTCAATGAGTCCTCCAATGCCATATTCTTCTTCATGTGGTCCAGATTATCATATTATTTGCTCAAGATACAGGTGGGAAAACTATGGTGAATGAATACAACCAAGATGCACACCTTTCCTGATTTTAAACCATGCAGTATCCCCTTGTTCTGTTGGAAGGATTGCCTCTTGGTCTATGTACAGGTTCCACATGAACACAACTAAGTGTTCTGGAATTCCCATTCAATGTATCTTAAAAATATTTCCATGATAGCACATGTATATTGAGGTCATTTATTAAATAAATAACTTTATAACATTCCATTGTATGGATCTACCATAATTTATTTAACTAGTCCCTTACTCATGGGTACATGGATTATTGCCAGGTTTTTTTCAACATATTAGTGACAAAAATATATTTGCATGGCACAACCATTGTGGAAAATGATATGGTGTTTCCTTAAAAAAAAACTGAAAATAAAAATATCATTTGAACCAGTAATTCCATTACTAGGAATATATCCTAAAGAGATGAGAGACAGGACAATAACAGACATATGTACACCCATGTTCATCACAGCACAATTCACTATAGCAAAGAGATGGAAACAACCTAGATGCCCATCAACAGGTGAATGGATAACCAAACTTTGATACATTCACATAATGGAATACTATGCTATATTAAAGAATAATGAAGAATATACAAATCATCTCACAACATGGATGAATCTGGAGGGCATTATGCTGAGTGAAATAAGCCAATTGCAGAAGAACAAATATTGTATGAGCCCATTACTGTAAAAAGTCAAGGAAGGGTTTGCTTAAGGAAGGGAACTCACTTTGTAGGTTACTGGTGATGGGAGGGAAGGGGAGAGATAAATGTTGAACTTGTTGGGTGCTACACAGTGAGTTGAGTAAGGAGAGAGATGGCATGGAAAGAGTCTATGACCAGCATGATAACATTGGGGAAAGGGAAGACACTGAATTGTGCACATAAGATATAGATGACAGAGGCTAATACCAGTATATCCACAATACTGCATTAACACTAATACCAAACTCCAGGCTACAGATGAATACATAGACAACTGAGAAGATCAGATGGGGGTCAGTGAACAGGAATAGCCTCTAGACCAATGATAGATTCAGCTGAGGCTAATCTTGCACAGACACTAGTGATACAAAATAACCACAATCATTACAAAACAACAGAAGACACATAGGGAGCAATCTCTCATAGACAGCCAGAACCTTGGGAGAGAGAACCACCAGACCTGCTGAGTCAGGACCAGGCACAATTGGCACAACATAATACATAAAAATCTTGTTCCATAACCTACTTTGATGAATAGCAACTTAAAAGCTTACAAGTGGCCATCTAAGATGCAGCTAATGGTCTCCTATCATCAGAAGCAAAGAAGAATGAAGAAAACCAATGGCATTTTGAAATAATCAACCCTGGGTTATGATGGACTGCAAGACCAGGAGAACTAGATGGTGTCCAGCTACCAATGCAAACCGCTTGGGAAAGGATTGAAAGTGGAGATCCTGGATAGAGTGGGAGGAATCTTTTCTCCATTTATTGTGATGCTGCTTATTGGTCCAGCTGTGAGAATTCTCATTTTCTTTATACTGAGATGTAATCCATACTCCAGACTGAAATCTTTAATCTTCATCAGTAAGTGCTTCAAGTCATCCTGACTTTCAGCAAGCAAAGTTGTGTCATCTGCATATTGCAGGTTGTTAATGATTCTTCCTCCAATCCTGATGCCATGTTCTTCATACAGTCCATCTTCTTGTATTATTTGCTCAGCGTACAGATTGAATAAGTATGTTGAAAGGATACAACCCTGACACACTCCTTTCCTGATTTTAAATCATGCAATATCCCCTTATTTTGTTCCAACAACAGCTTTCTGTCTTCTAATTTTGTGTTTTCATTTGCTATAAAGAATTTTTTATAGAGTCATTCCATAATATTTTCTTGTCACTTCTAAGTTTTGTATCATTCCTAGAAATCCTTTTGAACCCTAAGGTTATTGAACATATTTCTTTAAACTTCCTAAATAATATTTAGAAGCTTTATTATTTTGATACATACACAAAATTAAGCATGTTGTATCATCTTGGTTGTCTATATATTTTGTAAATATATAATGTCATTTTTTATTTATTATTTTCTCCCTTTTGTATTCCACCTTGCCTAATAGAAATATTGTTATATCTCTTTACTTTTTGTGAAAATGTTTTAAATAAATCTGTACTTATATAAGCATTTCTACATTTTAGGTGTGACTATATAAAATGAGTATAAGAAAGTAGTGTAGGGATTTAACACATCTTTTTTTTAACATTGATATTTTTATTACATTTTTAACATAATCTGTTATGCTTTTTGTGCTAAATATATATGTAAGAAAATATATGTCATTTCAACATTATTCACAGGTACAGTTCAGTGACATCATTATTTTTCATCACCTAAACAGAATTTCAATGTTCCCTAAGCATTGAATCCGCCTTTTCTCCTCCTTTACACCCATTCTTAGCAACCACTAATAATGAACTTTGGTCTCTATATACTTGCCTATTCTCTATATTTTATACAAGTGGCATAACACAGTAATTGTCCTTTTGTGACTGATTTAATTTATCATCATAATGTTTTCAAGGTTTATCCACATTGTAGCATGTATAGAATTTCATTTCTCTTTATATCTTAATAAAATTCCATTCTATGGCTATGCCTCATTTTGCTTACCCATTTCTCTGTTGATGGGCACTGGGGTCATTTCTACTTTTTGTTTATTGTGAATAGTGTTGCAATGAACATTGGTATACAAGTATATGTTAGTGTTTCTGCTTTTATACCTATTGGGTATCTACCTAGGAGTGGAATTACTGTATCATATGGTAATTCTACGTTTAACTTTTTGAGGACCTGCTAACCTGTTTTCCACAAGGGCTGTAGCATTTTACAATCCCAGCAGCAATTGATGAGTATTCCACTTTCTTTACATGCTTGCCAACACTGTTGCTTTCTGTTTTTGTTTTGTTTGTTTGTTTGTTTAATCATAATTACCCTAGTGATGGCAGAGATACCTCATTGTGCTTTTGATTCGTAGTGACAAAAATGAATCCAGCAGCCATACTGTCCAAGGGTCCACTGCAGTACGTGCAGGTCTTCAGACACAAGAAGATTGCCATAGCTGAAGCACACTGCATACAGGGCAATGGATTCATCACGGTGAACGGGCGGCCTGTGGAGATGATTGAGCCATGAAAGTTGCAATATAACCTGTTCTGCTACTGGGGAAGGAAAGGTTTGCTGATGTGGACTTCCTTGTCTGTGTGAAGGGTAGTGGTCATGTGGCCCAGATTTATGCAATCTGCCAGTCCATCTCTAAAGCCTCAGTTGCCTATTATCAGAAATATGTGGATGAGGCTTCCAAGAAAGAGATCAATGGCATCCCGTCCAGTAGGATGAAATCCTGATGGTAGCTGACCCTCATCTCTGTGAATCAAAGAAATTTTGGGGCCCCTGTGCCCACACTCTCTACCAAAAATCCTACTGATAAGCCCACCAGGAAGAGCAGGGTTCACCTTTATAATAAACAGAGTTATGGGATTTTTGATTAAGGTGAAAGATTTCAGCATGAATTACATCCTCAAAACTGGACCAATAAACATTTTGATAAATAGAGAAGAAATGGAAATTGTCAAGGATTTCACTCTACTTGGATCAATAATCAGCACCCATGGCAGCCACAGTCAAGAAATCAAGTGGCATATTGCCTTGGGCAAATCTGCTGAAAAAGATCTCTTTAAAGTTCTAAAAGGCAAACTTAGACGAGTAAGATGCACCTGACCCAAATTCTGGTCTTTTCAATCACCACATATGCCTGTGAAACCTGGACAATTAAACAAACAAACAAACAAAAAAGAATTGATGCATTCAAATTGTGGTGTTGGCAAACAATAATGAATGTAACTTGGACTGCCAAAACAATGAACAAATTAGTATTAGAAGAAATAAAATGTTAATACTCCTTCAAGTATTTGGTAGAAGGTCAGTGGAAACAAGGTAAGCCCTCAATGAGATGCATCGACCTAATACCCAAACATATCAAAGATCATGAAGACTACTCAGGATTAGATAATATTTTGTTCTTGTAAGATTGCCCTGAATTGGAGTCTACACCACGCAGCTAACAACAACCAACAATGACTAACGACATCGACCATCATTCCATTTGTTTGGATTTTCATTTCCTCTTTGGATAAATAAATATTTAAGTCTTTTGTGCAGTTTTTGATTGGGTTGTCTTTTTTGTTGTTAAATTGTAAATGTTCCATATATAATATGGATATTAAATCCTTATCTAATATATATGGTTCCAAAAAAATTTCTGCCAATCTTTAGTTTGTCTCTTCACTTTCTTGATAAAATTCTTTGATGAACAAATTGTTTTGTTTTTACATTTGATGAAGTCCCATTTATCTATGTTGTCTTTTGTTGCTCATGCATTTTGTGTCATATCTAAGTGTTTAAAATCTAGATCCAGAAGCATTAATCTATATTTTCTTCTAAGAGTCTGAGTAATCATGCTTAGTGTTGCTTTACTTTTATGTTTCTCTTTTGTTATATTGCTGGTTTAACTGAGTTTTCTTTTTTATTTTTATTTTCTGTATAGGTTAAGGAGTACTAATTTCTATTTTTACTATCCTATTCTATGTTACTAAATCCTATTTGAACAAGTTAGGTTTTTTTTTTTTTTTTTTTTTTTTTTCTGTCAACCTTGATAAATAAATATTCCTGAACATATGAAGAACTTTAGAATAAGTGTTTAGTTAATTTCTCCTGCATGTCCCATTTTGTTTATCATCTGTTATTTAGTACCTACCCATTATGTCTCCACTGTTTAGGTATTCTTTGATTCATCATGATTGGTTTAAGGTACACGGTCAAGTTAAAATAAAAATAGTTTATAATATTTGATCCAATTCTTTTGACCCTTTTGTTTTTCATACCCTTTCTTTGATTTACTTTTTTTCCCAGAAAGAGCTATTGAGTAGGAAGTATTTCATATCTTCCCCTTCGGAAAAAAAAGGAAACAACCCATTGCCTTTAATTTACTTCTGACTCATAGTGTCTCCATGTGTTATAGAGTAGAACTTGTACATAAGGTTTTCTAGGGTGTGACCTTTCTTCCATACGGGATTGAACTGGCAACCTTTAGGTTAGTAGTTATATGCAAACTGTTTGCACCACTCAGGAACCTATTTTTGATTCCCAAATGATCAAAATTGTATAAATTTTATCCCATATTTGAGATATAGCTTTATCTTTTTCAGATTATAACTTCAAAATCTTTTTATCTCTAAACTTAGTAATACTGTTCTACTCTTTGCTTTGTTATTAGCTGCCATCAACGTGGACGCTGACTCATGTTGAGTCCATGCACTACAGAACAAAATGCTGTGTGATCCTGTGCTATCCTTAAAATCAGTTCCAGATTGGACCTCACTGATCCAAAGGGCTTCCATGGTCTGATTTTCAGAAGCAGATTGCCATTTCTTTCTTCTTAGTCCATCTTAGTCTGGAAACTCCACTGAAACCTGTTCAGCATTATAGAACCCCACAAGCCTCCACTAACGGATTATGGCTGCACGTGGACAGCACTGGCCAAGAATTGAACCCAGTCTCCTACATGAAAGACAAAAATTCTATAACTGAAGCATTAATGCCTCTGTTCCCTGCTAGTGATACTGAAAAGAAGTCTGATATGATTCTGATTTTTAGCTCTTTGTTGTTAATATATTACTCTCTCTCTTTCTGAAAATTAGTGTTACTTACTTTTTTAATCACTGGATTAGAAATATCAACACAATAAATTCAGATTTTTGCCTCTGGTGGCTCAGTGGTTAAGGCATTTGGCTGCTAACCAAAAGGTTGGTGGTTCAAACCCATCAACAGTTCCATGGGAGAAAGATGATGCAGTCTGCTTCCATAAATATTTACAGCCTTGGAAAGTCTATGGAACAGTTCTACTCTGTCCTATAGGGTTGCTATGATTTGGAATCAACTTGAAGGCAGTGGGTTTGGGTCTGGTTTGTCTTAGTGATTCTGATTGGCTCTCAATGGGCCTTTGAATTTAAAGAGTAGTACCTTTCTTCAGAATCATTGTAGACACACTCTATTAACTACATGTGTAGCTCATTATTATTGCCTAATATATTTTTAATCTGTCACTACTTTCTACTTCCTCTTCTAGGTTGTGAACTCTACTACAACATTCTCCCCATTGAATCCTACAATTTTGGTCATATCAACCCCTTGCTTGAATATTTTCAATGACTTCCTATTCTTATTGTTGTTGTTATATGCCATTGAGTCATCTCCGACTCATAGTGACTTTATGTATGACAGAACAAAACACTGTCTGGCCCTGTGCCAGCCTCATGATCCCTACCATACCTGAGCCCACCACAGCAGCCACTGTGTCTATCCATCTTGTTGAGGGCCTTCCCCTCTTTCATTGACCCTCCACTTTACCAAGCATGATATACTTCTCCAGAGAATGGTCCCTTCTGATAATGTGACCAAAGTAGGTGAGATGAAGTCTAGCCATTCTCACTTCCAAGGAGCATTCTGGCTGTACTTCTTCCAGGAAAGATTTGTTAGTTCTTTTAGCAGTCTATGGTACTTTCAGCATTCTTTGCCAACACTACAACTCAAAAGCATCAACTCTTCTTCGGTCTTCCTTATTCATTATCCAGCTCTCACATGCATATGAGACAATTGAAAATACCGTGGCTTGGGTTAGGTGCATCTTAGTCTTCAAGGAGATGTCTTTGTTCTTTAGAACTTGAAATAGGTTTTTTGCAACAGATTTGCCAAATATAATACATCTTTGGATCAGTGAGGTCCAATCTGGAACTGATTATAAGGATGGCACAGGATCACAGAGCATTTTGTTCTGTAGTGCATGGAGTCAACATGAGTCAGTGTCGATGTTGATGGCAGCTAATAACAAAGTGAAGAGTAGAAGAGTAGAACAGTAGTACCAAGTTTAGAGATAAAATGATTTTAATGTCTTGAGTGCTGCTTCTATTGGGGTTGATTGTAGAACCAAGTATATGAAGTCTTTGACAATTTCAATCTTTTTTCCATTCATTGTGATGCTGCTTATTGGTCCAGTTGTGAGAATTTTTCTTTTCTTTATATTGAGGTGTAATCCATACTATAGACTGTAGTCTTTAATCTTCAACAGTAAGTGCTTTACGTCATCCTCACTTTCAGCAAGCCACGTTGTGTCATCTGCATATCTCAGGTTGTTAATGAGCTTCTTCCAATCCTGATGCCACATTCTTCTTCATATAGACCAGCTTCTCAGATTA
>NW_006921914.1:47401-48594 GCF_000298275.1 Orycteropus afer afer
TTCTTCATGGATGATGTTCTTGATGTCATCCCACAATTCCTCTGGTTTTCAGTCACTGGTGTTCAGTGAATCAAATCTATTCTTTACATGGTCTCTAAATTCAGGAGGGATAAAATCAAGATCATGCTTTGACTTTTGTGGACTTATTTTCATTGTTTTCAGCTTGAACTTGAACTTGCATATGAGCAGTTGATGGTCTGTTCCATAATCAGCTCCTGGCTTTGTTTTGGCTGGAGATATTGAGCTTCCCTATTGCGTCTTGCCACAGATGTAGTCAATCTGATTTTTATGCACTCCATCTGGCAAAGTCCATGTGCATAGTAACGGTTTGTGTTGTTTAAAAAGTTATTTGCAATGAATAAGTCGTTGGTCTTGCAAAATTCTATCATGCAATCTCCAGCATTATTTCTATTACCAAGGCCATATTTTAATACCGCCTGGTAATTCTTCTTTGTTCTCAACTTTTGCATTACAATTACCAATGATAATTAACAATCTTGATTGCATGTTCGGTCAATTTCACACTGCAGAAGTTGGTAAAAATCTTCAATTTTCTCATCTTTGACTTTGGTGGTTGGTGCGTAAATTTGCATAATAGTAGTATTAATGGGTCTTCTAGTAGTTGTATAGATATTATGCTATTACTGACAGCATTGTACTTCTGGATAGATCTTGATACACTCTTTGTGATGATGAATGTCATGCCATTCTTCTTCAATTTTTCCTTCCCAGCATAGTAGATAATATGATCATCTGATTCAAAATGGCCAAAGCCAGTTCATTTCAGCTCACTAATGCCTAGGATATTGATCTTTATGTGCTCCATTTCATTTTTGACAACTTCTAACTTTCCTAGATTCATACTTCATACATTCCATGTTCCAGTTATTAATGGATGTTTGCAGTTGTTTCTTCTCATCTTGAGACATGCCACATCAGCAAATGGAGGACTTGAAAGCTTTACTCTATCCACATCATTAAGGTCGGCTCAACTCTGAGGAGGCAACTCTTCTCTGGTCGTATTTTGAGTGCCTTCCAACCTGAGGGGCTCATCTTCTGGCAATACATTGTACAATGTTTCATGGATATTCATAAAGTTTTCCAGTAATATATCAGACAGTGTTTCACTGCTATTCATAAGGTTTTCACTAGCCAATTCTTTGAGAAGTGGATGGCCTCTTCCTTCTTCCAAG
>NW_006921914.1:49109-55326 GCF_000298275.1 Orycteropus afer afer
ATATGAGGAGCCTTCTTCCCATCATCTTGCCATGCATTCTCCCATGACAGTGTACAGAAATCAAGGGCATCGCTAGTAAATCACACCTTAATAGCCAACTATGTGGTAAGGATCAGCAAGAATCCAGTCTCCCAAATGTGAGGATGAATCTAGTCTTCATATTCACACTTCTCCATCCTCATCACCGGCCACTCAAGCGGCACTTTTTCTCTGACCCTAGCTACATGGAACTGGGTCAGAATTTCCAAGTTTGAATACACCTTACTTCAGATCAGCTGCCAATGCAGCATTTCTCTGATGACAGCCACTCCAAGCTAGGTCAGAGCTCACAAGTTAGAAGCACACCTTCTTTCACACAATCAAATAGGCACATGCCTGCCTCTCCTGGCTTTCACTTCTCCTGTGGGTTTGATAATTTATTTCCTGTATGACCCACAGAATTTCACAGAGAGTATAACATACATAAAAGTACATATTTATCACAACCAAAAAGGAAACAATTGAAGAAATGCATTATATATTGTCTACAATGCAGTCCCAGCATGGCCAACAAACAAGACACTCATCTGAGCCATGGGACTTAGGGCTTTATTGTCTCCCCATGTGGCCATGATAGATGACATCAAGACTCCTGAGGCTTAGTCAGCATTGGAACCACAGGTGGTCCCTTTTGGTCTGATAAACCCCCATTCATTAGCATCAGCTGTGGTCTGGACCTCAGGAACCAAGACTGAAAGTCAAATTGCTTTTTGCCAGGTGACTCATCACCTCACATAGTGCTTGTCAGCATGGTGTCCTCTTCAGTATCCACATTCTTTTCTCTTTGCCTTTATTCATCTTTAATTTCTCAACTCAAATATCACTCCTCAGAAAAGACTTTTCTTAAATTCCCGAAGAAACAAAGTCTTTTTGCTGTTATGCTCTCTTATGTCGTATATTTCTACAGCATAACAATATGTATGATTATTTAATTATTATCTGTTTCCTTCACCAGATGGTAAATTTCATGACCGGAACTTTGGCTGCTTTTGCTCACCATTTTAACCCTAGCATCTAGCATAAAACTTACATGTAATAGGTATTCAATATCTGCTTTATTAAAGAATATATAAATCAATAACTTAGTAACTTTAGCATTTTTCATTTTAGCATTAAATTGCTTTTATTTCTCCTTGTACATTGGTGATACTCAAAGCATGTTTAATTCTGTTCTGCTTCTTGGATTCTTTCTTTGGGCTAATCCTTGCAGACTCTTTTAGCTCCTCTGATCTGGAAGATTGACTCTTACTATTTTAGCAGCTAACTTTTAAAAATGTTTGCATTGCAAACCCATGTTGTTGTTATATGCCGTCGAGTCGGCCCCGACTCATAGTGACCCCTCCTTGGGTTTCCGAGGCAGTATCACTACGGAAGTAGGATTGCCCAACCACCCATATATATATATATTTTTTTTTTTAAATTAATTTATTTATTTTCTTCTATCACAGTACACAAACATGATTTTGGGTTAGCAAATGTTCTCAATTTGTAGAATGGTTAGCTGTTGTTGTAGTTGTTGGGTGTCATCAAGTTGGTTCCAATTAATTGCAACCCTATGTGTGACAGAATGGATGATTAGAGACACCAATAACTTATCTTATTATGTGTCACAACAAATGGATGTTTTACAGACAAGCACCCAGATTAGTTTCCACAAGCTGAGAAATAAGACTATTGAATGACGTATATAAAAAACATGGAAATGCATTGATTATATCAAGGATATGTACCAGTCAGTGGGGCACTAATGTTGGTGAGATAGTGAAGGCAAAATGCAGCACAAAAACACTGAAAAACATAGAGGTAATGAAAAGAGAGGTGCCTTAAAATACATAAAAAGTACAAAAGGGTGTCAAAAGCAAAATTCTTCTATTACACAATTTACCCAAGGGCTAGATCATGGATAGAGATATTATATTAATAATTCTTGAAGTGTAGTGCCTAAAAAATGATTAATATAATTTAACACTTAGTACAAAATAATCAAAAGACATCTTGTTTCTATTAAGAATGGCAGGCTTGACTCAATTTTATAATCCAACTCCGTGCTAGGTTATCAAAAATATATCCTGGATAGGTGTGATACTAAGAACTAAACAACCACAAGCCAAGTGACTCAAGCCCTATATATAGTGAAAGGAAAATACTATTTAATGTTACCTGCTACACCTGACATGTACACTTTATTTTGCATTTCATACATTTTCATACATTATAGTAAGTGATAGATACTTTTGACGCTCTTGCTGCCCACATTAGTTTTAACAGCTCAACTGTTGAAGTTTATAGCCTAGGGTCTCTTTATTTCAACATGTTCATTTTTCCCTTAAATCTTTTTTTTTAACAAGTTTAATGAAACACATTTTTAATTAGCAACACACTAATGAATAAATATAAACAGATATATGTTCCAATGCACAACCCCGGTGAAGGAGTCTATAAGTCTGAATATAAAAATTTAAAACTTCATGTGAAAAACAAATATTATGAATAAATGGATATCAAATACTCATTGCAAACAACATTATCAAAACTAAAGCAAAACAAAGTTATTGTGTAAAAAGTAATTTGAGGTCATAATTTAGCAGTTGATTTTTATCAACTTTAAATATTTCTTTAGCTAAAGGGAATTGATATTCTTGCACTTGTGAACTTATTAGTTAAAGAACACTGTGGGTTACTGTGTAAAGAGACATTAGCTCAGAAACACTAAACTACTAGTTCCCAATACATGAAGTGTATTGTAACAATGACAGAGTAAACACGTATCAACTTATTACTTTGTTAGTAAATCATGCACAAAATGTCAAGTTAGAATATTTGTATTGAAGTCATAATTCTGTGAGTACCTGTACATTTAGAGAAATGAACTATCTCTCTCTTAATATTAATTTTCCTACTTATATAATGCTTTTGAGTTGTGGTGCTGGCGAAGAATGCTGAAAGTACCATGGACTGCTAAAAGAACTAACAGATCTGTCCTGGAGGAAGTGCAGCCAGAATGCTCCTTGGAAGCAAGAATGGCCAGACTTCGTCTCACCTATTTTGGTCATGTTGTAAAAAGGGACCATTCCCTGGAGAAAGATGTCATGCTTGGTAGGGTGGAGGGTCAACGAAAGAGGGGGAGGTCTTCAATGAGATGGACTGACATGGTGGCTGCGATGATGGGCTCAAGTATAGCAGGGATTGTGGGGCTGGCGCGGGATTGGACAGTGTTTCGTTCTGCTGCTCATGGGGTCGCTATGAGTCGGAAACGACTCGACGGCATTTAACAACAACAACAACAACATAATGAAGAAAACAATACTGTCATCAATAGTTTCTTTGAGGTACATGATTTTAGTAACAATTATTGTCTGGAAACGACAAAGCATTATACTGATATGCTATTTTTTTTTTCTGACGCTTACATTGTCAATCTCCAAATATTTATTAACTTACAAGACAGGTTTCAAGTTTGGAAATTGTTCCCAGGAGTCCAAGACAGTATTTGCTGCTTTTCAGAACAATGGATTCTATCTCTTTTTATTATTATTATGTATTAATTTTAGCGTAGTGCCTAAGGCACTTGACTGCTAACCAGAAGACTGGTGGTTCAAACCTACCAGCCACTCCTGGGAAGGAAGTTTGGGCAATCTATTTCTGGAGTGATACTGCCTCAGAAACCCAAGGAGGGGTCGCTATGAGTTGGGTCTGACTCGATGGCACATAACATAACATAACGTATTAATTTTAATTTTGAAATCATTTTAAATTTGCAATAAGTTACACAGTTTATACAAAATTTCCCATATACTTTTTACCAAAATTCCCCTAACAACATCTTACATATTCATAGTGCAATATGAAAACTAAGAAATTAGTACAATAACATTAAATAAATTACACAATGTATTCATATTTCACCATTGTTTTTGCACTAATGACCTTTTCTTCTATTTCAGGATCCAATCCAATATCTTATATTGCATTTTGCAGCCATGTCTCCTCAGTAAGTGTGCATGGAGTCAGGCCACAGTAAGCCAGCCCAGGAGCAGCAGAAGGCGGGCATTTGCACCCCAGGGGCAGGCTGGGTAAGCAAGCAGGGTGAGGGAGACCAGGAAATGAGCAGGGCAGTTTGAAACAAATAAGGGAGACAAACTTGTCTGTCAATTTGTCATAGTGTGGTGGCTTCAGTGTTGCTGTGAGGCTGGAGACTACGTCACTGATGTTTCAAATGCCAGCAGGGTTACCCATGGTGGACAGGTTCCAGCAGAGCTTCCAGACCAAAGCAGACTCAAAAGAAAGAAGAGGCCATCCACTTGTCAAAGAATACCAGAAAGATGTTTATTTATGCTTTATTGACTATGCAAAGACATTCAATTGTGTGGATCATAACAAATTGTGGATAACATTGAGAGGAATGGGAATTCCAGAACACTTAATTATACTCATGAGGAGCATGTACATAGACCAGGAGGCTGTCATTTGAACAGAGCAAAGGGATATTGCATGGTTCAAAATCAGGAAGGGAGGGTGTCAGGGTTGTATCCTTTCACCATACTTATTAAATACGTATGCTGAGAAAATAATCTAAGAAGCTGGACTATACGAAGAAGAACATGGCATCAGTATTGGAGGAAGTCTCATTAACAACCTGAGATATGCAGACAACACAGCTTTGCTTGCTGAAAGTGAGGATGCCTTGGAGCACTTACTGATGAAGATTAAAGACTACAGTCTGCAGTATGGATTACACCTCAATATAAAGAAAACAAAAATCCTTGCAACTGAGCCAATAAGCAGCATCATGATGAATGGAGAAAAGATTGAAGTTTTCAAAGACTTCACATTACTTGGTTCTACTATCAATGCCAATGGAAGCAGAAGTCAAGATATCAAAAGTCATATTGCATTGGGCAAGGCTGTTGCAAAAGACCTCTTTCAAGTGCTGAAGAGCAAAGATATCTCCTTGAAGACTAAGATGCACTTAACCCAAGCCATGGTGTTTTAAATCACCTGATATCTATGTGAGAACTGGGCAATGAATGAGGAAGACCAAAGCAGAGTTGATGCTTTTGAGTTGTGGTGTTGGTGAATCTGTCCTGTAAGCGGTGCAGCCAGAATGCTCCTTGGAAGCAAGAATGGCCAGACTTCATCATAATTTCCAGTTCCTGGACTTGCCTGTTGATTTTGTGACTGTTGCTTTAACAACCTGTGAACCAGCAGTCTGCCATTTTACCTGTGGATCTCGGATTCATCAGCCTCCAAAGCCTATAGCTTGCTATACTGCCTGCTGATCTTGGGTTCCTCAGCCCCTTCAGCTACATAAGTCAGTTGAAGTTGATGTCTGACCCATAGCCTTAGACTTGCAAGCCTGTATAATTGCATGAGCCATTTCTCCCTCTTTCTCTCTCTCCATACATATACATATATATATATGGCTTGACTAGTTTTATGTCTCTAGAGAACTCAGTCTAAGACATTTCTTCTTGATGAAGATCAAAAACTACAGCTTTCATTATGGATTACATTTGAACATAAAGAAAAATAAAATCCTGACAATTGGTCCAATAAACAATATGATGATTGGAAAAAAGATAGAAGTTGTCAAGGATTCCTTTTTCCTTGGATCCACAATCAACACCAATAGAAGAAGCAGTCAAGAAATGAGACGATGTACTGCATTGGGCAAATGTGCTGTGAAAGATCTGTTTGAAGAGTTAAAGAACAAAGATGTCACTTTGAAGACGAAGGTGAACTTGACCCAAGTCATTGTAGTCTCATATTCCTGTGAAAGCTGGACAATGAATAAGGAAGATTGCAGATGAGTTGATGCATTTGAGTTGTAGTGTTGCCAAAGATTATTGAAAATACCATGGATCACCAGAAGAACGAACAAATCTTTTGTGGAAGAATCACAGCCAGAGCACTCCTTAGAATAAAGAATGACCAGATTTCATTTCTTGTATCTCATGTTATCGGGTGGGACAAGTCTCTGGAAAAGGATATTATGCTGGATAAAATAGAGACTCAGCAAAAAAGGGGAAACCCTTGTGATAGATAAGGTTGTGTGTCAACTTGGCTGGACCATGACTTTATGTGGTTTAAACAGTTGTGATGTATTAATTCCGCATGATGAGGTCTGAAGTAATGTAATCACCTCCATGATAAGATATTCTATGAGCAGACAATCCAC
>NW_006921914.1:55777-57356 GCF_000298275.1 Orycteropus afer afer
TAAGCCATTTGGCTGCTAACCAAAAAGTCAGTGGTTTGAATAAACCAGCTGCTTTGCTGAAGAAAGAAGAGGCAATCTGATTTACAGCCTAGGGAACCCAGCAGGGGTTTCTATAAGTCAGAATCGTCTCGATGGCAGAAAGGTTTTGCTGTTGTTACACACACACACACAAACACACACAAGCTTCACTAGTTTTGGTTGTCTAGAGAACCCAGCCTAAAACAACCCTCAGCCCTCAATGAAATGGATTAACCCAGTGCTGCAACGTGGACTTAAGCACAGCAATGATTGTGAGGATGGTGCAGCAAAGAGCAATGTTCTTTTTCTGTTGTACATAGGGTCGCTATGAATTGAAATGGACTTGACTGCACCTAAAAACAACAATAATCTTTAAGGAAGCATGCTGGCATATCTTATTCCCACTGAGAGGCTGGAGCATTCAAACCAATGACCTGTCGGCTAGTAGCCGATCCTTAACTGCTGCACTTCCAGGGCTCCTTGGTCCGGGCACTTGAGTGCTTATTGCCACTGAGGTGTTCACAGGTTATAGGCCCTCTCAACAGAAACTCGTATGTCTTTGTCTAGAATACCCATCAGGGTAATGTTCACTTTCTAAAAGCATGCCCTTCTTCTCTTATTTTCTGAAAAAGTATGTCTAGAATTGGTATGATTTCTTTCTTATCTGTTTGGTAGCATTAGCAATGAAACATGTGGGCATGGATTTTCTTTTTTTAATGTCTTAAACTATAAATTTATTTTCTTTAATAAGTGTAAAGTTTTTCATTTTATCTATTTCCCCTTGAGCGAATGTTACTTTGTGCTTCTCAATAAATTAATAATTTTCATCTAAGTTGTCAAATTTAAAGGCATAAAGTAATATCTATTAATATTTTAATGTGTGTATGGTCAGTAGTGATATCCCCTCTTCCATTCCCGAGTAAGTAATTTGAGTCTTTTTTTAAATTTTTTTTGCTTTGTCAATCTAACAAGAGTTTTATCAGTTTTATTGATATTTTCAAATGACCAAATTTTAGTTTAATTGGTTTTCTCTGTTGTTTCTCTGTTTTTAATTTCAATGATTCTTCCTCTTTATTAATTCCTTCCTTCTGCTTGCTTTGGAAAAAATTGACTCTTTTTCCTTTGGTTTCTTAAGGTGGAAGTTTAGGGATCTAGCTGATACCTTTCTGCTTTTCTAATGTAAGCAATTGATCTTAGACAATTCCCTCAAAGTATTGTTGTAACTATATCTTGAAATATATATTTTGTATTTATGTTTTACTTCACTTCAAAATATTTGTTTAAATTTCTCCAGAGACTACTGTTTTGATTCATAGGTTATCTGGACTTGTATTTTTAAATTCCAGATAATTGGAGACTTTCATGACATCTTTTTTACCATCAATTTCTAGATTAATTTTGTTTTCAGAGAAAAAAAATTTGTATGATTAATTAAAAAATTGTTAAGTTTCATTTCATGTGTCAGAATGCATATAATCTTAGTGAATGCTTCATGTTTATTTGAGAAAATGTGTAGTCAAACAGGATTGAGTAAACTGTTCTCTAAATATTAATTAGGACA
>NW_006921914.1:57836-61080 GCF_000298275.1 Orycteropus afer afer
CCCCATCTTCCTTCCAAGGAGTGGCTGGTGGGTTTGAACCGCCAGCCTTCTGGTTAGCAGTCAAGTGCCTTAGCTGCTATGCTACCAGAGCTCCTGGGTGCAAATATAGAGAGTAATTTTCTTTTCTTTGCATTCAACAGTTTGTGTATATTTGATTCCACACCCCAATTACCATCCCCGACCATAACAAATTCTTCTTCTCCCCTGCGCCTATAACTACCCCCTCCCTGTGTCCTTAACTATGCACTCCTGTCTGTCCAACTTTCCTTCTTTGTGAATGCTATCCCTCTGGTGCTCCATGGCTGATTGTTCTAGGGGGTGTATCTCCCTAGAGTAGGTGGGTACATCATCCTGGGGTAGGTGTTCTGCATGTAGGTCTTTCTACTGTTGAGCTGAGAGCCAATCCACAGGAGTGAGTCCAATTATAGGCCCAAAGGGTAACCCAGGGCCATAGTTTTGGGAGTTCCACCACACTCCAGCCAACCAGTAATTCTGGTCATTTTTGTGTTTTGGGATTTTGTTCCACATTTTCCTCCCATTCTATCCAGGATCTCCAGGTGTAATGCCCTTTCTGAGGGGTTGCCATTGGTAGTTGGACACCATCTAATTCTTCTGGTCTTGGGGTCCATCATATACTTGGATGAATTGATCCTAGATGCCTTTTATTTTCTTCACTCTGCTTCAGATGAGAAGAGACCAATAGTTTGTATCTTAGATGACTGCTCGAAAGCTTTTAAGACTCACCAAAGTAGGTTGTAGAACGAGATTTTAATGTACTACGTTGTGTCAATTGAGCTTGGTGTACCCCGACCCTATGGTCCTGAGTTGGCAGGCCCAGTGATTCTCTCTTGAGATATTTGGTTGTCTCTGAGAAGTTACTCCAATTCTGCCTTCTGTTGCTTCTGTAATGTATGTGGCAAATTTTATAGCACAAATGCATACATAAGACTATCTTCAGCCAAATCTATTCTTGGTCTAGGGTATATTCCTGTTCACCTGCCCCCGTCTGATCTTCTCTACCAGTCTGTGCATTTATCTGTAGCCTGGTGTTTGGTGTTAGTGGTAATGCTGTATAGAGCATATACTAGTATTTGCCTCTGTTGTCTATATCTTATGTACACATTTAGGTGTCCTTCCTTTCCTCAGGGTCATCATGCTGGTCACAGACTCTTTCCATACCGTCCCTCCCCCCACCCAAATCAACATGTGACCCCCAACTAGTCCAGAATTTCCCCTCCTTCCCTCCCATCCCCAGCAACCAATAAAGTGAATTTTCTCCCCTAAGTAAACCTTTCCTTGATTTTTACAATAATGGGCTCATAGAATATTAGTCTTTCTGTGATTGAACTATTTCACTCAGTATAATTTCCTCCAAAATTATCCACATTGTGAGAATGATTTTTGTATTCTTCATTATTCTTTAATGTTGTACAGTATTGCATTGTGTGAATGTACCATAATTTGGTTATCCATTCATCTGTTGATGGGCATTTAGGTTGCTTCAATCTCTTTGCTATAGCAAATTGTGCTGCGATGAAAATGGGTGTGCATATGTCTGTGCCCTGTCTCTCACCTCTTTAGGATATATTCCTAGTAATGGAATTGCTGGCTCAAATGGTGTTTCTACTTTCAGTTTTTCAAGGAAATGCCATACCATTTTCCATAATGGTTTTACCATTTTGCAGTCCCACCAACAGTGTATGAGAGTTCCAATCTCTCTGCAACCTGGCCAGCATTTGTTATTATCTGTCTTGTTGAACATTGCTATTATTGCTGGGGTGAGATGATATCTCATTATTGTTTTGATTTCCATCTCTCTAATGGCTAATGATTGTGAGCATTTCCTCATGTGTTTGTTGGCTGCCAGTATATCATCTTTAGTGAAGTGTTTATCCATGTCCCTTGCCGATCTTTGAATATTTTTGCCTTTTTGGTGCTGAGGTGTTGAAATTTTCTATAAATTTTGGAGGTAAGTCCCTTGCCAGATATGTCATGGCCAAATATTTTTTTTGCCCCAATCTGTAGGTTCTCTTTTTATCCTTTTGGAGAAGTCTTTCAATGTGCATAAGAATTTAATTTTTAAAAGGTCCCAGTCATCTAGCTTCTCTTCCACTGCCTGTGCATTTTGGGTTATGTTTGATAGTCTATTTATGCTATAGATTATGGCCCCTAGATTTGCCCCTATTTTATCTTTGATGAGCTTTATAGTTTTGGGTTTTACATTTAAGTCTTTGATCCAACTTGAGTTTGTTTTTGTGTATGGAGTGAGGTATGGGTCTTGTTTCATTTTTCTGCAAGTGGATATCCAATTTTGCCAGCACCCTTTGTTAAAGAGGCTATCTCTTCCTCATTTGATGGGTTTGAATGCCTTTTATTTCTGTTTCTTGCCTTATTGCCCTGGCTAGGTCTCCCAATACAATGTTAAATAGAATTGGTTATAGAGGGTATCCTTATCTGGTTCCTGTTTGCAAGGGGAAACTTGCTTTGAGTCTTTCTCCATTAACAATAATGTAAGCTGTTGGCTTTGTTTATACGCCCTTCATTATTTTGAGGATTTTCCCATCTATCTCTATTTTGCTGAGAGTTCTGAACAGGAACGGGTGTTGGATTTCATCAAATACATTTTCTGCATCAGTTGATGTGATCATATGGTTCTTTTCTTTTGTTTTGTTTATGTGGTGGATTACTTTGATGGCTTTTTTTTTTTTATGTTGAATCATCCTTGCATACCAGGTATGAATCCTAATTGGTCATGATATATTGTTGTTTGTTTGTTTGTTTCTTCTTCTTCTTCTTCTTCTTCTTTTGATGTGTTGTTGGATTCTGTTGGCTAGGATTTTGTTGAAGATTTTTGCATCTATATTCATGAGAAATATTGATCTGTAATTTTCCTTTTTAGTGGTGTCTTTCCTTGGTAGCTAGTGTCTAAGGCACTTGACTGCTAACCAGAAGGCTGGTGGTTTTGAACCACTCCTTGGAAGGAAGATGGGGCAATGTACTTCCATAGTGATACTGCCTAGGAAACCCATGGAGGGGTTGCTATGAGTCGGGTCCTACTCGATGGCAAATAACAACAATAACAACATTCCCTGGGTTTGGTATCAGCGCTATGCTTGCTTCGTAGAATGAATTTGGGAATGTTTCATTTTTTTCTATGTTCTGGAATAGTTTGAGTAATATAGGTGTCAACTCTTCCCTGAATGTTTGGTAAAATTCTCCAGTGAAGCCCTCTGGGCCAGGATTT
>NW_006921914.1:61935-68712 GCF_000298275.1 Orycteropus afer afer
TGTTGGGTGCAGTGCTCTGTATATGTCTGTGAGGTCACATTGGTTGATGGTGTTGTTGATTTCTTCTGTATCTTTGTTGAGTTTTTTCTAGTTGTTCTGTCCCTCCTTGAAAGTGGTGTGTTAAAGTCTCTTACTATTGTAGAATTGTGTCTTTTCCCTTTCAATTCAGTTAATATTTGCTTCACATGTTTTGAAGCACTTTCACTGGGTGCATAGATATTTATTATGGTAATGTCTTCTTGGTCAATTGACCTTCTCAATATCAAATAGTGTTCTTCTTTGTCCCTTATGCTGTTTTTCACCTTGAAGTCTATTTTATCAGAAGTTAATATTGCCACTCCTGCTCTTTTTGGTTTCCATTAGCTTGGTATATATTTTTTTCCCACTCTTTAATTTTTAATTTGTTTTTATCTTTGTGTCTAAGGTGGGTCTCTTGCAGGCAGCATATCGATGGATCTTGTTTTCTTATCCAATCTGTCACCTACTTTCTCTTGACGGTGCATTTAGTTCATTCACATTGAGTATAATTAATGATAGGTATGAATTGATTGCTGTCATTCTATTGTGTTTTTTGTTGTGTTGTTGCTAATTTCCTTGTTCCAAATATTTATCTATGCTGAGCTCATTATGCTATCAAGTGTATCTCCTATTTTCTTCTTTATTGTTGGTTTTGTGCTTACTAAGCCCATGTGTTTTTCTTCTTTCTGAGTTTGCTTAGGAGGATTGTTAATATTCTTTGTGGATACCCTGAAGTAAATTCTTATCTCTCCTCGTTTGGAAAAGTCTGTTCTATAAAGATGTTGTCCCATCTTCCTCTCCATTTGGAAGCTTTGTAATTAAACTTTTATTCCCTCCATTTTCTTTGTTGCTGGTGTCATCTGCAGATTGACTCCCCTTATTTTGCTGTGTACATTATTTTATGAGTTTATTTTGAGCATCTATTTCTAGTTTGGTTTCTAAGTAGTGGTGTTAAGTGTCTTGATTTTAATTTGTTGTTCTCTGTTGTGGGCTCTTTTTTGGAAGGAATCTCTTTAGCATTTCTTATAGATTGGTCTGGCTTTTACAAATTCCCTTAATTTCTGTTTGTCTGAGAGTGTGTTGGTTTCACTCTCATATTTGAGGCACAATTTGGCTGAATATATAATTCTTGGTTGAAATTTATTTTCCTTTAAAGTATTATATATGCCATCCCATTGCCTTCTTGCCTGCATGGTTTCTGCTGAGAAATCAGAGGTTACTCTTATTGGTTGACCATTGTAGGTGACATTTCATTTTTCCCAACCTGCTCCCAAGATTCTTTCTTTGTCTTTGGTTTTGGAGAGTGTGATTATGACATGTCTTGGTGACTTTTCTTGGGATCTATCTCATATGGGATTCACTGAGCTTCTTGGACAGATATCTTTTCTACCTTCATGATATGGGGGGCATTTTCTGTTAGCAAGTCTTTGACAATTTTCTCAGTTTTTTTTTTTTTTTTGCTTCCTCTTGTTCTGGTATTCCAATCATGTGTATGTTGTCTCTTTTTATGTCATCCCAGGTAACTCTTAGGTTCTCTTCATTTCTCTTAAATCTTTGTTCTAATTTTTCTTCATACAGGCTGGCATCAAAAGAATTGTCTTCTAGCTAGGAAATGCATTCTTCAGCCAGTTCTAGTTTATTCTTTTGTTCTTCCACTGTGTTATCTATCTCTGTAATTTTAGTGTTAATTTTCGGGTTTTCTAATTGCTGTGTTTGTGTGAGTTCTAATTGTGTATTTATCTTTTTATTTTGTTCTTGAATGATTTCCCTGAATTATTCTAGGGTACTGTCAGTCTTTTTGTTGTTTCCTTGAGCTCTTGGAGAGTCCTATATATATACTTTCTGAATTCCTTCTCAGATAATTCTATTGCTTGTACTTCTTCCATGATAGATCATTCTTTAGCCTGCACTTTTATTTCTGTTGTCTTGTTTTTTGTGTGTGTTTGTTTGTTTGTTTGATTTGAGGTTGTCTGTTGTTTCCTAGACATTTTGAAGTTATTGTCTTTAATTGTTAGTTATGTATTGATTTTTTTTTTCACCCTGTGAGTTTTTTTCAGTGTTTTTGCTTCTTCACATATGATGTTCTTGATATCATTTCAAAACTCATTTAATCTTCAGTCATTGGTATTCAATGTTTCAAATCTATTCTTCAGACGGTCTTTATATTCAGGTGGGATACAATCAAGATTGTATTTTGGCTGTTGTGGACTTGTTTTAATTTTCTTCGCATTCAACTTGAACTTGCATATGAGCAATTGATTCCTGCATATTCCATATGACAAGTTCCAAGGGTATAACGCAGTTTATGTTGTCAAAAAAAAGGTATTTGCAATAAATAAGTCATTGGTCTTGCAGAATTCTATCATGCAATATCTGGCATCATTTCTATCACGAAGGACATATTTTCCAACTACTGATGATTCTCTTTGTTTCTAAATTTTGCATTCTAATCACCAGTAATAATCAATGCATCTTGTTTGCTTGTTTGGTCAATTTCATACTGCAAAGTTGGTTTTAAAAGAAAAATTTCAATATTTCATCTTTGGCTTCAGTGGCTAGTGGGTAAATTTGAATAATAGTATTAAATGGTCTTCCTTGTAAGTATTGGATATTATCCTTTCACTGACAATATTGTACTTCAGGATAGATCTTGAAATGTCTTTTTGAATATGAATGTGATGCCATTCCTCTTCAATTTGTCATTCCTGGTATTGTAGATGATATGGTTGTCTGATTCAAATTGGCCAATAGCAGTCCATTTCAGCTCACTAATTCCTAGGACATCGATCTTTATGCATTCCATTTCATTTTTGGACTTCCAGTCTTCCTAGATTCACACTTCATACATTCCACATTCTGATTATTAATGAATATTTGCAGCTGTATTTCCCAGTTTGAGTTGTGCCCCATCAGCAAATGAAGGTCCTGCTTTACTCCATCCACATCATTAAAGTTGACTCTACTTTGAGGAGGCATCTTTTCCCTAGTCATATTTTCAGTACCTTCTAACCTGAGGGGATCATCTTTAGGCACTATATCACTCAATGTTTCACTCCTATTCATAAAGTTTTCCACTTATATATATCCAATAATGTTTCACTACTATTTATAAGGTTTTCAGTGACCAATTTTTTTTCAGAACTGGATGTCTCCATCCTTCTTCCCAGTCTGTTTCAATCTGGAAACTCTTTTGAAGCCTGTCTGCTATGAGTGACCATGCTGGTGTTTGAAATACCAGTGGCCAGAGCCTCCGCCTCACACCAATATGCAACCAACCACAGTATGACAAACTGACAGACGAGTGGTGGGCCTACCACACTAGCTGATTTTTTTTTTTCACTGATGCCTAGTGGCATCTTGCCCAGGTAAATCAATTACTAGATCTCATCTGTCACAGCAAGTGCCTGTGTCTTTTTAGATTCTAGGACAAATTGTCGTCTTGAAATGTCAGTAATATGTTGGATTCCAGAAAAGTTGTAAACTTCTGGTTGATTCAGTTTTTTTTTTTTTTTTCCATTGTAAGATTGGAAGCTATGCTCTTTACAGATTTTCATATCTCTGACTAAAATCCAGAATACTACTCTACTAATTTTTTTTCTTGTATTTCAAAACATCAAGAGGCATTGGTTCCAAATTTCAATCAGATGTGCCTAGAATCTTCCTTACAGTGATATATCTCTACCTATTTCTAAGGGAGCAGCTATCTTCCAAGGAGTGGCTGGTGGGTTTGAACCACCAAGTGTGTTTGAACTGCCAGCCTTCTGGTTAGCAGTCAAATGCCTTAGGTACTATGCCACCAGAGCTCCTGATGCAATATACCTTACATTAATTAAATCATTATACGGGCTCTGGTAGCATAGTGGCTAAAGCACTTGACTGCTAACCAGAAGTTTGAACCGCCAGCCACTCCTCGGAAAGAAGGTTGGGCAATCCTACTTCCATAGTGATACTGCCTCAGAAACTCAAGGAGGGGTCGCTATGAGTCGGGGCCGACTCGACAGCACATAACAACAACAACAATTCAATCATTACATGTGCACAACAATATTCCAAGGTGAGTACAATTAGTGTTCCTGTTTTAGAAAGAAAAAACACAGAGAGTGTATGTAAATTTTTCAAGGTTACACAGCTCTGAGTTGAGCCAACATTTGAACCTAGGTAATTTGGCTTCAGATTGCACCCTTAACAGCAATGCTATGCTGTCCTAGTTCTACTGTTAATGCTTCCAAATTGGTACTTTTCCACCATCATGTAAAATTCCTGCTCTTTTGAGATTTGTGCCCTCCTGACAGCTCACCCACATTAATCGAAACCTTTGACATATGGTTTATGGTATTTATCTCCACCCTGTGCTTGCTATTTATTTGCATGACTTTCTTGGACACTTCATCATACACCTTTGCTACACCATTTTAGTCATGTATTCACCAAATCCAATGGATGTACAGTATACCTAGCAAACTTCCACAATAGCATTGCCTCTGAAATCCTAAATTCAGATATTCCATTGTGAGATCACAATTCTTTATTTTATGTTCTCTAAGTCATTCCCGGGAGCTGTGGTAGCATAGTGGCTAAGGCACTTGACTGCTAACCAGAAGGCTGGCGGTTCAAACTCACCAGCCACTCCTCAAAAGGAAGATGGGGCAATCTACTTCCATAGTGATACTGCCTCGAAAACCCAAGGAGGGGTTGCTATGAGTCGGGTCCAACTAGAAGGCACACAACAACAACAACAACAAGTCATTCCCAACATTCTTTTTTCTCTAGCTCAGGTCATTCAAGGTTTCTACTTTCCTTCCGCCTGTCAACCATGTTTTCTCTCTTATTTTCATATTCCAATTACATTGTTTTATTTATCTTTTCTATTACTTTTGCTTCTAGCTCATTTTTCTGGTGGAATTCTACTCCTGAAATATTCTCACTGCTTATATCCAGAATACTGATCAGTAATAGAGAAAATTACACAACTATAAAGGTTAGAATCATTGTAAATCTATAATCTATAAATTTTTTGGACTTTTCCTTCTCTATGACTATTTCAAATACTCTCATTCTTTTTCTTCAAAATCCAACCTTTTCATAATCTTCTTACTTTTACCAGATGCCTTTTGTTCTACTTCACACAAAAATTTGAAGACATTCAGCAAGAAATCCCTTGATTTTCTTTTGCCAAAGTTACATATATCTTCTATGCTGAAATTGTTCATGAATCATTTCAGCTCTTTTCCAAACTAGAGAACTCTAATTATTTTTTTTTAAAAAATCTTCTCCCCTCACCCTCCCCAACATTTTTCCCATTCTCTAAGGTAGTGAAATTGCAGTTAATCCCAGTATCTTCTTGAAATTTTATCAAAATTTGGTTATATTAAGGAAATCAACTTCTTTTTTATAGTGTAAGTTTAGGATAATACATTTACTTTAATGTATATTAATTTTTCTCTTTTATTATTTGTTCCTTTTGCCCACTTTTGTAGAACTTAGAGTTCTCCTACATTGCTATGTTTCTTCAATGCCTCAGGTCTTTTAAAAAAATTAATAAGGAATGATTTATTTCATTATTGTCATTGTGATTAAACTTTTTCATTTATTCTTCTTGCACGAGGTCTCATTGTTTTCCATCCATAATTCCATACCTCTAACATCACATTTAAGGGGCTCTGGTGGCATAGTGTATAAGGTGTTTGGCTATTGCTAACCAGAAAGTCTGCAGTTTAAACCCATCAGCTGCTCCATGGGGAGAAAATGAAGAAATCTACTTCCATAAAGATCTACAGCCTTGGAAACTGAATTGGGGTTTCTATGAGTCAAAATCGAATGGATGGTAATGCCATAGTGGGATATTACATTTATTTCTTTGTCATTAAGGACTGGATTTTGAGAGAACTTCTCAAGTTATACCTCAATATCATTGATTTAATTCTGTATATATTTAATTATATGTTTTATTTCCTGTGATACAGATCTTATTAACCTTTAGTTTTCCTGCAGTCCTTCTTAATCTTATTTTGATCAGTTTTAGATTCCGCTGAGACTGTTGTCTCCTTTTACCTTTCTACTGCCATTTTAGAGGCCTTATTTGTGTTTTATTATATACCTGGGGATTGTAAAAATGTTCTCTATATGTATTTTCTGGTTCCTTTAAGAAATTACTTACCAAATTCATTCCTTATCTTCCAGGTCTTAAGGAAAGTAAAGAATTTATTCAGAGGCTACACGTTGTTTTTATTGTTGTTATTATTACTCTTTCTTCTTTGTTGTCATTGTGCCATTGAGTTGGACCTGACTCATAGCGACCCCTCCTTGGGTTTTCGTGGCTGTATCACTACAGAAGTAGATTGCCCAGCCTCCCTTCTGAGGAGTGGCTGCTGGGTTTGAACTGCAAGCCTTCTGGTTAGCAGTTAAGTGCCTTAGGCACTACGCTACCACAGTTCCCCTTTCCTCTTTACTCATTCTTAAATATAGTCCCTATTATACAGACATATTGCTTTCTATTATTTGGCTGCTCTATAATTCCACTTAGCACTAGCAAAATTATTTTCTTAGATTTACATTGTAAAAGAAGTTACATATGCTCAGCTCTCAGTTCAGTTTCCAGTCTTTCTCTTAAGATTAGTGTGTTGTGGCTGTTGTTGTTATTTGCCATTGAGTCAGCCCGACTCATAGCGACCCGTCCTTGGGTTTCCGAGGCAGTATCACTACAGAAGTAGGATTGCCCAACCTTCCTTCTGAGGAGTGGCTGGTGAGTTTGAACAGCCA
>NW_006921914.1:69262-70376 GCF_000298275.1 Orycteropus afer afer
CTTCTTCAGTCTTCCTTATTCATTGTCCAGCTCTCACATGCATACGAGGTGATTGGAAATATCATGGCTTGTGTAAGGCACATCTTAGTCCTCAAGGAGGTAAATCTGACATTTATATATGTATGTGTGTGTGTGTGTGTGTATATACTGTAATCAAAAGTATAATACCCAGTACACACAATTTCCAGGCTTTTCTTGTCATTATATCACTCCCACCCCACATCTCCAGCATTGTTTGGTTTGAATACATTACCAGAGATTCTAAGATGGAACATACTACAATTTTTTCTAGAAGTTCATTTGTTTCCTTTAAGTCTCTAAATTTTGATGGATGATTCTCAAGAAAGGAAATATGGCTCTTTCAAAGAGAATGCATTAGAAGAGTGGTGTGCTATTGATACAGAGTTAATGCAGGTAACAGGACGATCTTTCCAAACTATTGCTTTCAATTGGATATCCACCTGCAGAAAATGAGACAAGATCCATACCTCATCTCATACACAAAAAAACAAACTCAATTTGGAACAAGGACTTAAATGGAAAATCCAAAACTATAAAACTCATCAAAGATAAAATAGAGGCAAATCCAGGGGTTCTAGTTTATGGCATAAATTGACTATCAAGCATAACCCAAAATGCACAGGCAGTGGAAGAGAAGTTAGATGACTGGAAACTTTTTAAAATTAAATTCTTATGAGCACAGAGTGAGTTCTCCAAAAAGGTAACAAGAGAACCTACAGATTGGGAAAAAAAAATAATTGGCTATAACATCTGACAAAGCACTTATCTCCAAAATTTATAGAAAACTTCAACACTTCATTGCCCAAAAGACAAACAATCCAATTAAAAAATGGGCAAGGTACGTGAACAGACAACAAACACATGAGGAAATGCTCACAATCATTAGCCATTTTCAGGTGCCGTCAAGTCGTTTCCAACTCATAACGACCCCATGCACAGCAGAACAAAATACTGCCCGATCCCGTGCCAGCTCCACGATCCCTGCTATACTTGAGCCCATCATCGCAGCCACTGTGTCAATCCATCTCATTGAAGGCCTCCCCCTCTTTCGTCGACCCTCCATCCTACCAAGCATGATATCCTTCTCCAAGGA
>NW_006921914.1:72581-77069 GCF_000298275.1 Orycteropus afer afer
CTCATCTGAAGCAAAGAAGAGTGAAGAAAATCAAAGGCATTTGGAAAGAATTAGTCCAAAGATATGATGGACCTTAAGACCAAAAGAACCAGCTGGTGTCTGGCTACAAATGGAGTCTTTTCTTCTTAAGTTTTTATTTTCCAGAGCCTACAAAGGACACATGTGTGCTCATTTTTATCTCAAAGATATGACATAATGTGCTTTTTATATAGTTGTTCATTGATGTTAGTTGCATTTAAGTCAATATTGACTCATGGAGACCCCACGTGTGCAGAGTAAAACTGCTCCATAGGGTTCTCAATGCTGTAACATTTTAGAAGCAGATAAATAAGCCTGTCTTCTAAAGTGCCACTGGCTGGGTTTGAACTGCCAAACTTTTAGCTACAAGTTGACCACTTAACTGTTTACTCAATTCAGTAAGTCTCTTCTTAGATAAAGTTATCAATAAATACTTGTTAAATAAATGCTTAAATATTTACTTATTGACTGACTAAATATCTGTCATAGACTCTTTGCAAACTTTTCATCTATTTATGAAAACTAACGATACAGAAAAGATTAGCATGGCCCCTGTGCAAGGATGACATGCAAATTCGTGAAGTGTTCCATATTTTTTGGACCTCTGGTAGTGTAGTGCCTAAGGCACCTGACTGTTAACCAGAAGGCTGGTGGTTCAAACCCACCAGCCACTCCTCGGAAGGAAGGTTCGGCAATCTACTTCCATAGTGATACTGCCTCGGAAACCCAAGGAGGGGTCGCTATGAGTCAGGTCCGACTTGATGGCACACAAGCAACTTATAACCTCCATGCATTTTTTGAAGTCACCTCCTTTAAAGACTGGAGATAATCATTACAATTTTAAGTGCTAATTATTTTCTTCTGTAAGAAACTTGATTAGTAGTACCAATGTGGTGTTGGTGAAGAATATTGAATATTCTTGGCCTTCCAGAAAAACGAACAAATCTATCTTGGAAGAAGTATGGCAAGAATGCTCTTTGGAAGCAAGGAAGGTAAGACTTATTGTCATGTACTTTGGACACGTTATAAAGAGGGACCAGACCCTGGAGAAGAACAACATACTTGGTAAAGTACAGGATCCAAGAAAAAGAGGAAGACCCTTAAAGAAATGGATTGACACAGTGGGTGAAACAATGAGCTTAAATATAGAAACAATTGTGAGGATAGTGCAGGCCCAGGCTTGTACATAGGATTGTTTTGAGTTGCAACCAACTCAACAGCACCTAGAAACAACTTACATATTGCAAAAGTGGAAAAGAAAGGAAAAATGTTTCAATTTATGTGAGCAAAAGATTTAAAATTTATTACATACCTCATAAATATAGCTGAAAACCTCTGGTAAAAGGTTTAATTTTGCAATGTTTATGCTTTTGATTTTAAATAGGGAGCAGTGTACCATATTCCATAATGTGTGCACTGGACAGCTCCTAAGACCTAGATGTTAATCTGATCTCCACTACTAACCACTCAGGCAAGTCACAGAACTTCTACTAATTCATTTTCATCACTTACAAAGTGCATATTCTTACAAACTTCACAGTTTAGTGAAAGTCAAATGAAATGAAATAATAAAAGTAGAATAATTTTGTGAAACTAACATTATTCAAATGTAAGAGATTATCACTGCTATCAATAAATAGTAAAAAAAAAATAAATCTCAATGAAATGAAATGCAAAATTATATAAAGCAATGTGGTATCAAGTCCCATATAATGTCTTTGCAAAATCTTGAGTGATGGAATATTACTTAGCCATAAACAGAAAGGAAGTCCTGATACATACCACAATATGGATGAACCCTAAAAACATTATGCTGCATGAAATAAGTCAGTCACAAAAGAACTAATACCGTATAATTTCATTTATTTGAAATAAGAATATGTGTAGAAACCAAAGCTTATTGGTGGTTACCAGAAAGGTAGGGAGGGGGAAAAGGAATTGCTATTTAGTGTCCACTGCACTTATGTTAATGGTGGTGGAAAAAAAGGTGATAATTGTTGCATAACATGAAGAATATAATCAATATAATTGAAATATAAATGTACAATTGTTGAAGTGGTAAATGTTTTGTTATGTGTATTTATAACAAAATGGAAAAAATCTTGAATGTCAAGAGACTGTATATCTATTAAATTAGAATTGCTAGATAAAATACCTCAGTCTATCTTAGTCTGGAAACTCCACTGAAACCTATGCACCATGGGTGACTCTGCCGGTACTTGAAATACCAATGGCATAGCTTCCAGGCTCACAGCAACAGGCAAGCCACCACAGTATGAAACACTGACAAACGAGCACTGGAATATTGCAAGACCAACGACTTCATTGCAAATACCTTTTTTCAAAAACATAAATGGTGGCTATGCATGTGGACCTTACCAGATAGAATACACAGGAATCAAATCAAGTATATCTGTAAAAAGAAGCAATAGAGAAGCTCAATAACATCAATCAAAACATAGCCAAGAGCTGACTGTGGAATAGGCGATTACTTACTCATATACAAATTCAAATTCAAGCTAAAGAAAATTAAAATGAGTCCATAAGAACCAAAATATGACCTTCATTGTATTCCACCAGAATTCAGAAACCATCTGAAGAATAGATTTGACACATTCAACTCCAATGACTGAAGACCAGAAGAGTTATGGGATGACATCTAAAACAACATACATGAAGTAAGTAAAAGGTTATTAAAAATATAGTGTAGGAAGAAAAGACCAAAATGAATGTCAGAAAGGACTCTGAAACTGCTCTTGAATGGAGAGTGGCTAAAGCAAATGGAAGAAATGATGAAATAAAAGAGTTGAAAAGAAGATTTCAAAGGGTGGCTCGAGAAAACAAAGTAAAGTATTATAATGAAATGTCCACAGAACTGTAGTTAGAAAACCAAAAAGAAAGAAAACTCTTGTCATCTCTCAAGCGGAAAGAGCTGAAGAAAAAAATTCAAGTCTCAAATTGTGATCCTGAAAGATTCTATGGGCAAAATATTGAATGATGCATGAGGCATCAAAAAAAGATGGAAGGAATGCACAGTCACTCTACCAAAAAGAATTGGTCAACATTCAACCGTTTCAGGAGGTAGTATATGATGAAGAACCAATGGTATTGAAGGAAGAAGTCCAACCTGCACTGAAGCAATTGGTGAAAAGCAAGAGTCCAGGAAATGATGGAATACCTGTTGAGATGTTTCAACAAACAGGTGTTGTGCTAGAGGTGCTTATTTGCTTATGCTAAGAAATGCATTAGACAGCTACCTGGCCAATCAACTGGAAGATATTCACATTTGTGCCCATTCCAAAGAAGGGTGATCTAACAGAATATGGAAATTATCAAATAATAACATTAATATCAAACACAAGTAAATTTTTGCTATAAATAATTCAAAAATGATTGCAGCAGTATATTGACAGGGAACTGGCATAAATTCAAGCAGGAGTCAGAAGAGGACATGGAACAAGGAATACCATTGTTGATGTCAAATGGATCTTCACAGAAAGCAAAGAATACCAGAAATATATTGACTTGTCCTTTATTGACTATGCAATGACATTCAACTATGTGGATCATAACAAATTTTGGAGAACACTGCTAAGAATGGGAATTCCAGAACACTTAATTGTTCTCATGAGGAACTGGTACAGACCAAGAGGCAGTCACTCAAACAGAGCAAGGGATAGTTAAAATTGGGAAAGGTGTGTGTCATGGTTGTACCTTTTCACCATACTTATTGAATCTGTATGAATAAGCAAAAAATCTGAGAAACTGAACTACATGAAGAAGTATGCAGATTCAGGATTGGAGGAAGACTCATTAACAATCTGCTACATGCAGATAACACAACCTTGCTTGCTCAAAGTTAAGAGGGCTTGAAGCATTACCTGATGAAGATAAAGATGACTATCTTCACTTTGGATTATACCTCAACATAAAGAAGCAAAAATCCTCACAACTGAACCAATGAGAACATAATGATAAATGGAGAAAATGTTGAGGTTGTCAGGGATTCCATTTTACTTGGATGTATAATCAACACCAATGAAAGCAGCAGTCAAGAAATAAACCATATTGCACTGGGAAAACCTTCTTCAAAATACCTCTTTAAAGCGTTAAGGAGCAAAGATGTCACTTAGAAGACTAAGGTACATCTGACCCAAGTCACAGTATTTTCAATTGTCCAAATTGTAAACCCTTTAGAAAGCTGGACAATGAACAAGGAAGACTGAAGAAGAGTTGATGCCTTTGAACTGTGGTCTTATGAAAGAATACAGAAAATACCATGGACTGCCACAAGTAAGAGCAAATCTGTCCCAGAAGACTGCAGCCAGAATGCTCCTTAGAAGGGAGAATGGCAACACTTTGTCTCACCTACTTTGGTCATGTTGTGAGAAGGGACAAGTCCTTGGAGAAAGACATTATACTTAGTAAAGTAGAGGGTCAGCAAAAAAGAGGAAGACCGTCAATGAGATG
>NW_006921914.1:77524-80471 GCF_000298275.1 Orycteropus afer afer
AAACACTGAGGCACGAGGGTTCCTTATAGCAAAATAGCAAAATAATATTCTTTTCATTTATTTATATTTTCATTGAAATTTGACTGAAATTCAAATTTTGTTGAGTTCTGTATTTTTATTTGCCAAATTTGGCAAGTCTATTTAAATACTTGAACTGATCAATGTTTTCAGAATGCAGGAGAAATGCCTTTGTTTGATAGTGTTCTATCTTATTAGACTTGAAACTGTTGGTCCAAGGAATTATTATGGATAAAGCAACAAATAGTTTCTATTCATGATTCAAGAAGCAGAATTTCACGTACATGTCATTTTCAAGGGAGCTCTAGTGGTGTAGTGCCTAAGGCATTTGACCACTAACCAGAAGTCTGGCAGTTTAAACCCACCAGCCACTCCTCGGAAGGAAGATTGGGCAATCTGCTTCCACAATGATACCACCTCGGAAACCCAAAGAGGGGTTTCTATGAGTTGAAATCGACTCGACAGCAGTGAGTTTGGCTCTTTTGTGTGTGTGTGTCATTTTCAAATATAGTTGTTTGAAAAATGTTGTAAATCCTTTAGGAAGTACCCTATGTTGGAATCAAAGTCAGTAATTAATTGTAGATTATATAATCAGACATCTTGGTTGTTGTTGTTGTTAGGTGTCATCGAGTCGTTTCCGACCCATAGTGACCCCACGCACAGCAGAACGAAACACTGCCCGATCCACACCAGCTCAACAATCCCTGCTATACTTGAGCCCATCATCGCAGCCACCGTGTCAATTCATTTCGTTGAAGGCCTTCCCCTTTCGTTGACCCTCCACCCTACCAAGCATGACATCCACCCTACCAAGCATGACATCAGACATCTGGAAATGTATAATAATAATAACCAAAGGAAAACTTCCTATAAATAGTAAGAAAATCTAGTAGAGTAGGAATTTTTAGATATAAACGTACAAAAATCAAGTCTTCTGATATGTAAAACACAAACAAATAGAAGATAGAACAGAAGAGACAAAATAAGAGTAGATTTGAACAAATTAAAAAACATATCATATTCTTGGATAGGAAGACAAAAATCACAAAGATGCAAATTATCCACTTCATTTATAAATTTATTGTGATTCAATCCAATTTTTTCTGAAGTTAAGACAATTTCATTATAAAATTAATAAAGAAGAATTTTATTATAAGAAAAGAGTCTGTGACCATCATGATGACATTGGGGAAAGGAAGGACACTGAAACATGCACATAAAACATAGACAACAGAGGCAAATACTAGTACATGGACAATACTGCATTACCACTAACAAGGATAAATGCATGGACAGGTGAGAATCTCAGGTGGGGGTAGGTGAACAAGAATAAACCTCAGACCAAGGATAGATTCATCTGGAGATAATCTTACATACACTTGTGCAACAAAATTAGCCACATATGTTACAGAAATAACAGAAGGCAGACTTGTAGTAACTTCTCAGAGACAACCAAACACCTGGAGAGAATGAGTCACTGGGCCTACCAACTCAGGACTATACTCTCGGGGTATAGTATGCTCAATTGGCACAACATAGTACTTAAAAATCTTGTTTTATAACCTACTTTGGTGAGCAGTGACTGGGGTCTTAAAAGCTTTTGAGCCGCCATCTAAGGTGGAACAATAGGTCTCCTCTCATCTGAAGCAAAGAAAAGTGAAGAAAATCAAAGGTATCTGGAAACAATTAGTCCAAGGATAAGATGGACCACAAGGACCTCAGCCTTCATGACCCTGAGACCAGAAGAACTAGATGGTGCCTGGTTACCAATGTCAACCACTTAGAAAGGAATCAAAACTGGAGATCCTGGAGAGAATGGGAGGAAATATGTGGAACAAAATTAAAAAACACAACAGTGACCAGAGTTACTTGTTGGATAGACTAGAGGAACCCCCAAGGCTATGATCCAAGATTACTCTTCCGGCCTAAAAATGGACTCACTCCTACATGCAGAATACCTACCCCAGGTGATGCACCCACTTACTCTAGGCAGATGCACCCCTTAGATCAATCAGTCATGAGACACCAGAGGGGCAGCATTCACATAGAGGGAAAGCTGGACAGACAGGAATGTATAGTTAAGAAGGGCACAGGGAGGAGGTGGTAGGTACAGGGAGGGGAGAAGAGGATTTTTTTTTTATGTTTGGGGATGGTAATCAGATGTGAAATCAAATGTGCAAGAACTGTTGAATGTAAAACAAATTTGCTTGGTAAATTTGCACCCAAAGCACAATAATACAAAAGAGAGAGAGAGAAAATACAAGATTGGCTTAATATTTGAAAATCAATTAATATAATTCACCACGTTAGCAAATAAATGGGTCTACATATAAAAAGAATAATTTTAAAAGCCCTGAATAATTATAAACACCTTGAAAAAGAAAGACATGAAAAAGATTACCCTATTAGATATTAAAACATACTTTAAAGACTTTATAATTAAAACAATATAATATTGAGTTTTTATCTAAGAGTAGAATTGCTGAGTCATGGGGTATGCACATATTTATTTTTGGTAAATGCTTTTAAAAATATTCACAATGTATTTTTATCATTTTACAAGCAGTGTATGAGATATCTGTTTACCTAACATCTCACTCATTTTTGTCATTGTTCGTCTAGTCTTTTCAGCCACATTGGTTGGGTTTATAGTGGTGTCACTTTGTGTTTTTAATTTGCATTTTCAATATGACTAATAAGCACATTTTCATATGCATATTGTTTTTTTCTGATATACGCTTTCCATAGGTGCATATTTAAGTCATGTATTTTCCATATTTTTATTGAATTGTCTGCCTTTTTCCTATTGATGTGTGGACATGATTTATATATTCTCTGGTGGTGTAGTGTCTAAGGCATTTGACTGCTAACCAGAAGGTTGGCGGTTCAAACCCACCAGCCACTCCTCAGAAGGAAGATTGAGCAATCT
>NW_006921914.1:80666-81396 GCF_000298275.1 Orycteropus afer afer
TTCACATTTATTTGAACTGCACAAGGTGAAATGGAGATTAATTTTCTGTTTTAATATCCAATTGACTCAATCATTTAATGAAAAGACTGCAATGGAATATTTATCATATATCTGGTGAATGTATTGGAAGGGATCTCTTCTGGACTCTTATGTTTGTTTGGTCTATATTACTATTCTTTCACCAATGGCTTTATTACTATAGTTTTATAAAGAAGCTGCATGTGTCCACTCAAATAACAGGTACAAGAATTTTTATTGTAGCTCTAGTCTTATTAACTAAAACCTGGAAGCTACCAAATTTGCATTAAGGTTAGAATGGATACATAAACTGTGATATGTTCAAATAATGTACTATTAAACATTGAAGAGAATGAATATACTATAATTATGTACAATGATACACACAAATGTAGTAAATGTGATATTAAGTGGAATAAATCAGATATAAATTAACAGATGTCATGTTATTCCATTTATATAGAGTGATAAAACATGCAAACCTAACCTATTATGTTTAGAATTTAGAATAGTACTTACCCTTGGGATTAATAAATGTAAAGTGAAATTAATGGTATTCTGTTAATTTGTGTCCTAATCTTGGTTTTCACATTGGGAAAATTCACCACGCTTTGTTAGTGTACTATTCTATACACATGTCATCTTTCAATGAAAATGGTTACTAAGAAAGTGTATGTAAGTAGCATATGGAGGGACAACCATACCAACATAA
>NW_006921914.1:81881-82907 GCF_000298275.1 Orycteropus afer afer
CTTCTGAGAAATGGCTGGTGGGTTTGAACCACCAGCCTTCTGGTTAGCCCTCAAATGCCTTAGGAACTACACCACCAGAGCATTTTACAACAGGAAAATTTTAAATGAATCAGATTTAACTATTAAAAATGAAATTGTAATCATATTACAATAAAAGATGGGTTAATACTTCTATTACTTGTGAGTGTGAAGAAATGCATAGTTATGATTCAAAATACCATAGCCCTAAAAGAGATTCATAAGTTTGATCAGAAGTTAAAAAATAACTATTTTATGTCAAGAAAACACAAAAAAAGTAAAATAATAAAGCAAATAACAAACTGGGAAAAGTGTCTGTATTTTACTCCACAAAGAGTTAATATTTTTAATAAATAAAGGATTTATTCAAGTGAGAAAGATAAAGTTAAAGATAAAGCCCTATAGGGAATAAACAAGAAACAAAAAATAAATGTAACTGAACCTTAGACATATGAAAGAATTTTAAATTTTATTCATAACGAGGTAACAGAACTTAAACAGACCATTTGATATAATTTCTTACCTATATAAATTTGCAAAAGGTCCAGAAGTTTGTATATATTCTCTATGGCAAGTCTGTAGGGAAAAAGTCATTGTCATACATGTGAGAAAATAAAACATTATGAGAATCCTAACGGAGGTTCTATATGGCAAAATTATATATACACTTATCTTTTGATCCAGCAATCTAATTTCTAGAAAGAACCCCAAAGATAAACTGGTACAAAAAAGAAAGAAAGTTGAATGCACAATTATTTTTATTGCAATGCCACTTATAATAGAAAAGGACTTTTTAAAAGTTTCATTAAAAGTATGATTTTAAATACATCCACACAATAGATTACTTTCCAGCTGTAAAAAGAGATAAAGAATATCTCCATATACTGGTTTTGTGTGAACCCCAGAATATATTGAGAAGTGAAAAATAAAAATCAAAGTACAGAAAATTGTCTAGTATGTGTTGCCATTTATCTAACAAGGGAGTATGGGGAATATATAATATATATA
>NW_006921914.1:84062-84866 GCF_000298275.1 Orycteropus afer afer
CAATTATGTGAAAAGAACTCAGTATCCCCGAAAATAGGCTACCATAGATTCGGCATCCAAAGGGATAGTAGCTTTAATGGATTTGACTACATTAAATATGTTAAAGCCCATGAGTTCAAAATGAGGCCAAAAAAGAGTGCTATAAAAATAAAAATTAAAAACTCCAGCGGTCTTTCCTGGATAATACTAGTAAACCAACTCAATAGTCTATAAGCAAGTAAAAGAAATAAGAAGATATCATTTTTCCATAAACCTGTACCTTAATGTAACCAAAGAGTAATTTTGGGAAACTTTTATGCTATGCTGAATAATGGACCTTGACAATGATTATCATACCTGCTAACACTCCTAGGTGAAAAATGATAATGATAGTGGATGGATCATGTTGATAATAATTGAACTCACTGGTCAATTGTAATATCACAAAGAGAAAGACAACCAGACTTTATATTCAAACTTTTGAATTAAGAACACTACATGACCCAGGAAGTATTCTTACTAAAAAATGGAATCCAAACCTGATCACACCTCTAGATATAACTACCAATTTACAGGGGAAAAAAAGGGTGGGGGAGGAAATAAAATGTTAAATATCATCAAGAAGATACAATCAGGAGTTCCGGCAAGATGGCGGACTAGGCAGAAGGATTGCACAGACCCTATTCAACAAAGAAAAGGGAAACCAATGAACACAGACACAGAAGATAACCGTGGACCCCTGAGCCTTGAAGGGAAGGATACAGAATTGGACTAAACCCCAATTAGCAGAAGAATTTGCATGAAAATACCAAAAAAAGGAGACAT
>NW_006921914.1:88245-88985 GCF_000298275.1 Orycteropus afer afer
GGATTCTAATTTTTTAAAAATTAAAAGTACTTTGTAATTTATGAGACAATCAAGGAAATTGGAATACTAATTACTTGGTGATATTAAAGAATTAATAATATTGTAAGTATGACAATAGCATTTTAGACTTGTTTAAATGAGTTGTTATTCAGGGGTTCTCACTGACATATTAATAAAGAAAATATTTCTTGCATAGCTTCACAATAATTCAGTGGAGAAGGATAAACCAAAGTGAGGTATAGATGAAACAATTTTGGCCATGAATTGATAAAAGCTGAAGTTGGATCGGAGGTATAAAAGGATAAATTATATTCTTCCATCCTCCTTTTGTATACATTTTTAAAATATATGCCACAAAATTTTCTTTGTTTCTTTTCTTTCTTTTTGTTTTTTCAGCTTAGTAATGAGAAAATGTAGGCTAACTAAACACATAGATTTTGGAAAGAATCATGGTTATTTGTTTTACTCAAAGTGAATTATAGAAAGCGAAGTCTTGTTTATGGGCATTGCATACTGTCTTAGTTACGAAGTTCTACTATAATATCAGTGCTTTAAACAACAGAAATTTATTTTCTCACATTCTGAATGCTAAAAGTTCAAATCAGAGTCTCAACTGTGTTGACTCTTTCTTTGTCAACACAAATAGCTCAGGGTATTCCTGGGTTCTTTGCAATCCACACATGACATCTGTCTTTCTCAGTGTGGGCTTGCATCTGATTCTAACATGCTATTTAAAATAT
>NW_006921914.1:89735-90882 GCF_000298275.1 Orycteropus afer afer
ATGCAAGAGACACACACTACTGAGTGAGACACTGAGGAACACTCACTGTTGGGAGAGAGACTGTGAGAGACTTCGGAGAGAGACTGTGGGCTGGGAGAGAGACTGAGTGTTTTTACTAAACTTGAAGTGTACCCTGGTGCTTCCCTAATAAACCCCATACTCTATGAGTTCTATGTGGCCACTGCAGTGAATTATTGAACCCAGGAGACAGGTGGTGGGTGCTTTGGGAGGAATGGTTGGTGAAAGGACTGGAGGAAGGCAGCATATCTGGCCTGGCAGTAATGAGCCTTGGACTACAGATAGTGATTCTGTCTTCCTCTTGTGTGGTTAGAGGAGGTCAGACGAGGTGGCCTCCCTGCCCCTTTTGAACTAAGTTTCCCATCTAATATTTCCACTTGTTATTGTCAATTTTATCCGATATAGATTGTTCTCTAAAAGAGCACAATGCCTAAGGAAAACATTCTTTACTAAATAAGCTAAAGTATTATTTGGTTTAAAGATTTCAAGAGGTATATTTTGTATGATGGTTAAGGTTTAAAGATTATCTCAGGGCAATAGTTTCAGGGATTAATCCAGCCTCCATGATTCCAGAAAATCTGGAATCCATGAGAATTTGAAATTCTGTTCTGTATTTCTCTTCTTTTGATCAATGATTCTATAGAACAATCATTGATCAAAATTCTCTGTAATAGTAGCTGGACACCTTCAAGTTCTGGTCTCATGGCAAAGGAGGGAGTTGCTCATGGAGGCAATTAGCCACACATTCCAGTGTTCCTCTTATTCTTGACTCTCCTTCCTTTTATTGCTACAGGTGAATAGAGAGCAACTGCTGTAACTTGGATGACCTCTAGCAAGCTCTTCAGTATCCATGCTTTTGCAATGAACTAGGAGGTAGAACAGAGCACTAAAAATTATAATAGGCCAATTAAATACTGGGATGTTCCATGAAATCAGGACCATAAATGTCAGTGTTTGGTTGTGCATTTGCAGCCTTAGCAGCTATTCTTTTTTTGTTATTGTTATTGTAAATATACCTATTATACAATATTTGCCAGCTTAATTTTCTACAAGTCTACAATTTATTGGGGAGCTCTGATAGCATAGTACCTAAGGCACTTGACTGCTAACCAGAAGGCTGGCAGTTCAA
>NW_006921914.1:91081-92509 GCF_000298275.1 Orycteropus afer afer
TCCTAGTAACAACTAATAAACCTTGGTATTTATACTTTTGTCTATTCTTATCTCTTTTTATATAAGTGAAGCCATACATTTTCATTTTTGTGACTGGCTTATTTTGCTCAGAATCAATGCCTTCAAGATCCATACATGTTGTAGCATGTATCTGCACTTTGTTTCTCCTTTTGGCTGTGCAATATTCCATCATCTGTATGTAGGACATTTTCTTTATTCATTCACCCATTGATGGACATTTAGTTTGTTTCCATCTTTTGGCTATGGTGAACAATGTTGCGATGAACAATGGATGTACATATGACTGTTTGTGTCACTGATTTCAAGTTTCTTGTGTATATTCCTCACAGTGAAATTGCTGGGCTGTAATGTCCTATTTCTACTACTCAGAAGTAATTAGGGCCCACCCTGCACTGATGGCCTTATTAATATAACAAAGAAAACCCTATATCCAAACAGGATTACAACCACAAGTATAGGAATTAAGATTCCAACACGTATTTGGGAAGGCACAATTCAATCCATAACATAAACACAGGGACTCTTGCCCCAAAAGCAGATTAAAGACATTGACAAATATTTCTCAATTGGAATGTGGCAATTGAGAAATAATAGTGGACTAATTGTCTTCCCTTTTCACTTTTTACTAGTGTTTAAGAAAAGAAATAGAAGGGGAATTAACGGAGTAAAGATGTGGGTGAAATAATACTTTTGTTTTTTTTCATTTTACAGTGCATGAATGCTTTATATTGAGTTTATTATTTATTTTATTTGTGTGCATTACTAGACACCAAAGATATAACAGCTAAGGGAGACCAGGAAGTGAGCAAAGTGGTAAGGAACAACCAAGGGAGATGAACCTGCCTGTCAGTTTGTTGTACTGTGGTGGCTTGCATGCTGCTTTGAGGCTGGAGGCTATCCCACTGATGTTTCAAATGTCATCTGTGTTACCCATGGTAGACACGTTTTGGCAGAGCTTCCAGAATAAGACAGAGTTAGAAAAAGGAAGAGGGCATCCACTTCTCAAAGAACTGGCCAGTGAAACCCTTATGAATAACAGTGAAACACTCTGATATATTACTGGAAAACTTTATGAATAGCCCTAAAACACTGTCTGATATAGTCCCAGAAGATGAGTCCCTCAGGTCAGATGGCACTCAAGATATGACTGGGAAAGAGCTGCCTCCTCAGAGTAGAGCAGACCTTAATGATGTGGATAGAGTAAAGCTTTCAGGACCTCCATTTGCTGATGTGGCATGACTCAAAATGACAAGAAACAGCTGAAAACATCCATTAGCAATCAGAACATGGAATGTATGAAGTATGAACTTAGGAAAATTTGAAGTTGTCAAAATGAAATGGAGCACATAAAGATAAATATCCTAGGCAATAGTGAGCTGAAATGGAATGGTTTGGGCCATTTTGAAT
>NW_006921914.1:93325-94821 GCF_000298275.1 Orycteropus afer afer
CAGAAGAGACTCTGAAACTTTCCCTTGAACAGAGAGTAGCTAAAGCAAGTGGAAGAAATGACAAGATAAAGGAGCTAAACAGATGATTTCAAACAGCAGCTCAAGAAGACAGTCAATTATTATAATGACATGTGCAAAGACCTAGAGTTAGAAAACCAAAAAAGAAGAATACATTCAGCATTTCTCAAGCTGAAAGAACTGAAGAAAAAATTTAAGCCTTGAGTTGCAATATTAAAAGACTCTGTGGGCAATATACTGAATGATGCAGGAAACATCAAAAGAAGATGGAAGGCATACACAGAATCACTGTACCAAAAAGAATTGGTCGATGTTCATCCATTTCAGGAGGTGGCATACAATCAAGGACCAGTGGTATTGAAGGAAAAAGTAGAGACTGCACTGAAGGAATCTGAAGAAAAAAAAAATGCTCTTGAAATTGGTGGAATACTCATTGAGATGTTTCGACAAACGGATGCTGTGCTAGAGGCACTCATTTGGCTATGCCAAGAGATTTGGAAGACAGCTACCTGGCCAGCTAACTGGAAGAGATCCATATTTGTACCCATTCCAAAGAAAGGTTATCCCAAAGAATGTGGATATTATAAAAAAATATCATTAATATCATATGCAAGTGAAATCTTGCCAAAGATAATTCAAAAATTATTGCAGCAGTATATTGACAGAGAGCTTCCAGAAATGCAAGCAGGATTCAAAAGAGGATGTGGAACAAAGGATATCATTGTGGATGTCAGATGGATCTTGCCTGAAAGCAAAGAATACCAGAAAGTTGTTTATTTGTGTTTTATTGACTATGCAAAGGCATTTGATTGTGTGGATCGTAACAAATTATGGATAACATTGAGAAGAATGAGAATTCCAGAACACTTAATTGTTCCCATAAGGAACCTGTACGTAGACCAAGAGACTGTCACTCAAAGAGAACAAGGGGATACTGCATGGTTTAAAATCAGGAAGGGGGTGTGTCCAGGTTGTATCCTTTCATCATACTTCTTGAATCTGAATGCTGAGAAAATGATTAGAAAAGTTGAACTATATGAAGAAGAACATGGCATCAGGATTGGAGGAAGGCACATTAACAACCTGTGATACGCAGACAATACAATTTTTCTTGCTGACAGTGAGGATGACTTGAAGCACTTACTGATGAAGATTGAAGAATACAGTCTGCAGTATGGATTACACCTCAATACAAATAAAATGAAAATCCTCACAACTGGACCAATAAGCAGCATCACAATAAATGGAGAAAAGTTTGAAATTGTCAAAGACTTCCTATAATTTGGTTCCACAATCGACAGCAATGGAAGCAGCAGTCAAGACCTCAGGCCATGTATTGCATTGGGCAAATCTGCTGCAATTGACCTCTTTCTTTTTTTTTTTTCCATCCCTCCATACTTTCCTGCCCCCTGAGCTGTCTCCCTGTGCATAAGCAGCCCTTCCTTCTCCCATGATTGTTCTCTCCAGGGTGTGTGTCT
>NW_006921914.1:99371-109896 GCF_000298275.1 Orycteropus afer afer
GTCAGTGACAACTTGATGGCACCTAACAACAACAACAACAAACATAAATAAATATATCCATATGTTCAAGTAGAAGAACATAATTACTTCCTAAAATTTAATATAAATGATTTTTGGTTCATTTACTCCTTTAGGTTCTCTAAAGGGGTATTTAATTCTGAATATTGTGCATAGATTCATGGTTTTTAAAATAATATCTTCTAAGGGGGTTAATATAATCCTAATAACCTTATTGAAAGAAAGAGGATAAAGGACTGACAATAAATGGGCAAAACTGACTGAGGTCAAAAATAAAGACACACCAATTGATTTAGTACATCAAATAAAAATATCATTTTAAGAAAAAAAAAAAGACATGAAATGCATTAAGGCGATGTGGGGGAGATTCCTTGTGCATGTGAAAGTATTAAGTGATTTTTCATACTCTATCACCACTGTCTCCTTGATTCACAAATTTCATTTTGAAATCCTTTTTTTTTTTTTTTTTCAGTGAAGTTAGCCAGGCTCTTGTCAACATGATAAACCCTTTTCTCTCCTCATATCCACTCCTTGACAAGAGTCCATCATCTAAAGCACAGCTTAAAAAAAAAAATCTTGGTCTTTGACATAATCTATGAATTTGACTCTTTAACTTTCAATTCATTTAATATTTTGAAAGCTAAAACTTAAATGAAGAAATAAATGGAAATAGCCACCTATATTCCAAGCTCGTAAATATTCTTCCTACGGCTTATAAATTAATAAAGGCTAACGATTCCAGGTTTCTACAGGGTTGATGTTTTATTTTCCACATGGAATTTTAAAGTATTGGCAGGTTGTCTCCTATGTGTGCATATATACATGCAACCAGAAAGACAGTGAAATTTCAAGTTAGCCATGCCAAGTCTATATACGTCTTCTTTTGTATCCTTTAGGAGGGAATTTCTAGCCACTTCAGTATAGGTTTTATTTCATGTGATTATGTGTTTTTCTACAACTTATTAGCTCCATTCTTACTAGCTAAGTGGCCCTGGGTAAATTACTTAATATCTCTGAGTCACTGTTCCCTCATCAGTAAAAATGAGTTTCCCCAATGTGTCTCAGTATCTCAACTTCATGTTTCCTCAAGAGAAAAGTTGATGGACTTTGGTGTAAACTATTATTATTAATTTATTTGGTATAACATCAGGTCATTCTGTCTAGGAAGGTATAATTTACTCAGGATATTTTATTAAAACATCTCAATTTTACTGACTTCTTAAGACCATGCCAAATACACAAATCTCCCTTGAGATGCCTCCACTTTCACATACACATGTGTGTGTGTGTGTGTATTATGTGAAAGTGGAGGTATTTCAGGGAAATGCTAATATGTTCAGTTTCATTTGCTGCTCCAATCATTGAAACAGTGGACTATATAAATATGTATATTAGAAACTTTCCACCAGTTAGAAAAATGACAACCACATTTCACTGCTAACCAGAAGGTTGGCAGCCCAGTGGGAGTCACTATGAGTCAGAATTGTCTGAATTGACTTGTTGATTTGATGGCAGTGGGTATTGCTATATATATATATATATATATATATATATATATATATATATATACAGCCAGATTTAACAAATATTTACTCTGCACAATACATTATCAATAATAACATTTCAAGGTCTATTCTGAATCACAACGTTGTCATGATAGGGTATTAGCCATACACCTCTAAGGAAGATCAAGTAATATGAGTACTATTCGAAGTTATGCACCAAACAAAATGTCAAAGAAGAAAAAAGTGAACATATTTTACCAAATTCTGCGATCTGAAATTGATGAAACATGCAATCTAGAAGAATTGATAATTACTGGTGATTAGAAGGTGAAAATTGGAAACAAAGAAGAAGGATTGGTAGCTGGATTATATGGCTTTGGTAATAGAAAAGACATCAGAGATCACACCAATGACTTATTCATTGTAAATACCTTTTTTCAACAACATATATCATAACTATACATGTGTAACTCAATGGATATAATATACAGGGATCAAATTGACCACATCTGTGAAAGGATTTAATGGAGAAGCTCAGTATCATCAGTTAGAAAAAAGCCAGGGGCCAAATGTGAAGTGGATCATCTATTGTTCCTATTCCAGATAAAGTTGAAAGTGAAGAAAATTAAAACAAGTCCATCAAGCCCTACTTGATTATATCCAACCTGAATTTGGAGACCATTTCAAGAATGGATTTGATACATTGAACACTAATGACCAAGGACCAGACAAATTATGAAATGACATCCAGACATTATACATGAAAAAAAAAAGGTTATTAAAAGACAGGAAAGAAAGAAAAGACCAAAGTGAATGTCAGAAGAGACTCTGAAATTTTCTCTTGAACATAGAGTTGTTGTTGTAGCTAGAGCAAATGGAAGAAATGATGAAGTAAAAGAGCTGAACAGAATATTTCAAAGGGAAGCTTGAGAAGACAAAGTAATGACATGTGCAAAGATCTGGAGTTAGAAAAACAAAAGGTAGAACACATTCAGCATTTCTCAAGCTGAAAGAACTGAAGGAAAACTTCAAAACTTGAGTTTCAATATTGAATGATTTTATGGGCACAATAATGAAATATGCAGGATGCATCAAAAGAAGATGAAAGGAATACAAAAATTCATGTACCAAAAAGAATTGGTCGATGTTCAACCATTTCAGGAGGTAGCATATGATCAAGACGCGATGGCACTGCAGGAATAAATCCAAGCTGCACTGAAGGCATCGACGATAAACAAGGCTCCAAGGATTGATGGAATACCAATTGAGATGTTTCAACAAATGGATGCAATGCTGTAAACGCTCTCTTGTCTATGCAAAAGAATTTGGAAGATAACTACATGGCCAACTAATTGGCAGAGATCCATTTTTGGTTCCATTCCAAAGAAAGGTGATCCAATAGAATGAAGAAATTATTAAACAATATAATAAGCATTAAATGAAAATAAAGGTTTTCTGAAGATAATTCAAAAACTCTTCCAACAGTGCATCAACAGGGGACTGCCAGAAATTCAAACCAAATTCAGAAGAGGATGTGAAACGAGGAATGCCGATGTTGAATGGACCTTGGCTGAAAGCAGAGAATACCAGAATGATGTTTACCTATGTTTTATTGACTGTGAAAAAGCATTTGACTGTGTGGATCATAACAAAGTATGGATAACATTACAAGGAATGGGAATTCCAGAAGACTTAAATATGCTCATGAGTAACCTATACATAGACCAAGAGGACATCATTTGAACAGAACAAGAGGATACTGTGTGGATTAAAATTAGGAAAGGTGTGAGTAAGGTTTATATCATTTCACCATAGTTATTCAATCTGTATGCTGAAAAAATAATCTCAGAAGCTGGACTATATGAAGAGGAATGTGGCATCAGGATTGGAGGAAGACTTATTAACAACCTGCAATATGCAGATGACATGACCTTGCTTGCTGAAACTGACGAGAACTTGAAACACTTATTGATGAAGATCAAAGACTACAGCCTTCAGTATGGATTACACCTCAACATAAGGAACATAAAAACCCTCCCAACTGGACAATACACAACATCATGATAAATGGAGAAGAGAATGATGTTGCCAAGGATTTCATTTTACTTGGATCCACAATCAATGCTTATGGAAACAGAAGTCAAGAAATCAGATGACATATTGCATTGGGCAATACAACTATAAAGGATCTTTTTAAAGTGTTCAAAAGTAAAGATTTCACTTTGAGAAATAAGGTACACCTAACCTAAAACAAAGTCTTTTCAATTGCCTCATATATTTGTGAAAGCACAGGTTGATGCCTTTGAATTACGGTGTTGACAAAGAATATTGAGTATAATATGTACTTCCAGAAGAATGAACAAATCTATCTTGGAGGAAGCACAGACAGAATGTTACTTGGAAATAAATATGGAGAGACTTTGTCTCAGGTATGTTGGACATGTTGTCAGAAGGGACCAGTCCCTGGAAAAGGACATCATGCTCAGTTAAGTAGAGGGTCAGTTAAAAAGAAGACAGTCAACTAGATGGCTTGGCACAGTGGCTGCAACTATGGGCTCAAATTGTGAGGACGGCACAGGATGGCACAGTGTTTTGTTCTTTTGTTCATGGGGTCTTTATGAGCCAAAACCAAACTGATGTCACCTAATGACAAGCAAATAATATGCTAGGCATTTTGAGAACACAAAGACAAAATAAATACCAACTTTCTTAAAAACTTGTTATCAGCAATGATATCCTTCATTCCACTCCCTCTTCTGAGTCCAGAATGTTTGTAGCTGTTATTCTCATTTTGAGTTGTGCCACATCAGCAAATGAAAGTTACAAAAGCTTTATTCCATCCACATCATTAAGATTAACTCTACTTTGCAAGGGAAGCTCTCCCCGAATCATATTTGGAGTGCCTTCCAACCTGACAGTCTCATCGTCCAGCCCTATATCAGACAATGTTTCAAGTCTATTCATAAAGTTTTCCAGTAATATATGAGACAGTGTTTCACTGCTTTTCATAAGGTTTTCACTGGCCAATTCTTTGAGAAGTGGATAGTTCCTTCCTTCTTCTGGGTCTGTCTTAGTCTGGAAGCTCTGCTGAAGCTGCTCCACCAGGAGTGACCTTGCTTGTATTTGAAATACCAGTGACATAGTTTCCAGCATCACAGCAACAAAGAAGTCACCACAGTAGGACAAACTGACAGATGAATGGTAGCCTTAAAAACTTACAGTATAGTTAATTATGTGGACTTGAAGAGAAAAAGTATAGAGTACATAACTGATGAAAATCAGTATATCTAAGAGGAGGAAGAATTCACTTCTGACAGAGAAATTCTTGGATTAATTAGAGATTTTAAATCATGAAATATATTTTAGAAAAAAATAAAATAAAATAAGAAATCAAAATATCCACCACCCAGATTTAACTGATGATGATCATTTTTGTTTCTGGTCTATTTATAAATAAATATATACAGATGGAATAATATATTTTTCTGCTGCTCACTGATTCCAAATTGCTTCCTTCAAAAGCAACTATTAACCTTTAGGTTGCATGCTTTCCTTGTCTATGCTTTTATAATGTTTCTACATAAATATGTATTCATAAACAATACACATATCCATAAAAAACTGATATGTGTACTTACATGATTTATGTAATTAAACTTACACATTTTCATAACTTGCTTTTTTGCTTAACATTTTTATTGGGTTTGGATGTTATCAACATTTGCAAATATAGAGGTAATTTCCATCGTCTTCTTATTTTTTTCCCTGGGATTACAGAATAGTATGTTTGTGTCTATTTATTTTGTTTCAACATATTGAGGTTGGTCTGGTTAACTTTTTTGTTACTGCTTTCTAATTGTATTGCTTTGTGGTCAGAGAATTTGCCTTTTATGATATAGTTTCTTTGGCATTTGTAGAGTGAATATTCCTTTGTGGGCCATTATAGGTTAAATTTTGTAAAATGTCATGAATATTAATTTTTTAATATAATATTAAGACCAGAGTTTTGAGTAAATTGGTAAGTCAAACTTATTTGTTCGATTAAAATTGATTCAAAACTTCTAAATTATTATTAGTCTCTTTATCCCTAATGATTTTTCTTGACTTAGTCTCTTTGATTAAACAAATACTGATGTGTTTTAAAGTATAAGACATTAACTTAAATGGATTCCAGACCTAAATGGAAAATTTAAAAGTATAAAACTTTTAGTTGCAACCACAGAAAACCTGTTTGATCATTGATTAAGCAAAAAGTTATTAGTTATGACACCAAACGAAAGATAGTATAAAAGGAGAAAAAAAATGAATTGAAATTTATCAAAATAAAATATTGTACTATGTTAAATACACTGTTAGGAGAATGAAAAGACAAGCTACAACCTGGAAGAAATATTTGTGAATCACATTTTTGACAAAGGATAGGCATCAGGAATTTAGAATGTTCAATGTTAAGAAAATAAACAACCCAATTTAAAATATGAGCAAAATATCTTGAGAGACTTTTCACCTTAGAAGATACATGGAAGCAAAATAAGCACATAAAGCATGTTCTATGTCATTAGTCGTTAGATAAATGTAAAATAAAACCATTATAAGACACCACTACACACAATTAGGAACTCTGGTAGCATAGTGCCTAAGGCACTTGACAGTTAACCAGGATGCTGGCAGTTCAAACCCACCAGCCACTCCTCGGAAGGAAGGTTGGGCAATCTATTTCCGTAGTGATACTGCCTCAGAAACCCAAGGAGGGGTTGCTATGAGTCAGGTCCAACTTGAGGACACATAAAAACAACAACAACACACACAATTAGGATAACTTAAAAAACAAAACAAAACAAGGGGGGGGAAAACTGACAATACCAAGTGTTAAAAACAATGTGAAGCAATTAAAACATTTATTCACTACTGATATGAATGCTATAGCCACTTCGGAAAACTGGCAGGTCTTATGAAGTTATTCATGCTATTACCACATTACCCAGCCCAACCAGTCATAGGCATTTATTGTAGAAACATAAAAACTTATGCCACACAAAACCAATTGGTGAATGTTTACAGAAGCTTTATTCGTAATTGCCAAAACCTGGAAGCAATAAAATGCCCTTCAACAGATGGATGAATAGTTTAAAAAAAAAAAAAAAAAAAAAGCTCTGGCATATTTATACAATGTACAATGTAAAAATACAAATATTTTTAGCATAAAAGCCACAGAAAACCATGGCTGAATCTCAAATGCATTTTGCTAAAGAAGCCAGATACAAAAGGCCCTATATGGCGTATTTCCTCTTATACGGCATTCTGGAAAAGGAAAGACCATGTGAAGAGAAAAGAAATATATGTTTGCCAGAGACTGAGAGTGAAGTGAGGGTAGTTTGTAAAGGAGAAACATGAGAGAATTTGGGAGGTGATGGAGCTGTTCGATTTCATGAGTTTGGTGGTGTGTGTACATCTCTATGCATTCGTCAAAACTCACAGAGTTGTACACCAGAGTGAATTGTTCCTGAATGTAAATTAAATTCTTTACAAATTACTCTAAATTCCCTTCATTTCTAGTATTCTTCTGGAATATATTTTTTATTCCATACTTTTATTTTCAACTTATTATGTTTTAAGGTTGTCTCTTTTCAAACTGCTTGTATTTATATTTTCAGGGCTGCCTCTTATAAACTGCATATATTTAAATTTTTAATGTGAGATTATCTGTATTTTAATAGGAAAATTTAATCTATTTACATTTATTTTGGGAACTGATATGTATATGAACTTATACCTCTATTTGAGTCTCATACTAAAAAGCATTAATGTTTAATCTTCCCTCTACTCTCCGTTTTCTAGACTTTCAGATTCACTTCAATTGTAAATCTCTTAAAAGCAATGAATGTCACATTATAAAAGCAGAAAAAGCAATGGAAATTGTAACAGTAAATTAACATTACCCTGATCAGGCTATATTGGCAATAGAGTATGTTGAGGGGGAAACTAAAGTTTTATGTCCTTTACTGCTTTTAATTTGTCCTAATTACTTGACCCATTTCATATTGCATAGGGAACAAAAATGTTAATCCTACCATTCTATTAAACCTATGTTTCAGAGTCTGTTTGATAAATATTAGTCAAGTTTCACCCATAATTATTTTCCTTCCATCAGTCTATTGGAAGCAGCTTCATTGTGTACTTGCCTTTAGCCGTGTGAAATTACGTGAAGAGCTCCTGAGTGGATATATGTACCTTCATGCATCTTCTCCTGACACGAGGTTATAATTTTCTTCAAAACTTAAAGTCGAAATTGCATAAATTTCAAACATTTTCTTTAATGAAAGGAACACACCAAAAAAAAAAAAAAAAGCCACCAAACTAAACTCACTGCCGTCGAGTCAATTTGACCCAAGTGACACCTCAGAAGAAAGATTGGACAGTCTACTTCCATAGAAACACTGCCTCAGAAACCCAAGGAGGCGTCGCTATGAGTCTAACTGACTCCATGACATTGAGGTGTGTTTTTTTTGTGTGTGTGTGAGTTCCTTTCATTAAAGGAAATGTTTGAAATTTATGCCATTTTGACTTTAAGTTTAGAAGAAAATTCTAACCCCATGTCAGAAGATACATGAAGGTACACATGTCCACTCAGGAGCTCTTCACATAATTTCAGACAGTTAAAGGCAAGCACACAATGAAGCTGCTTCCAAAAGACTGATTGAAGGGAAATAATGATGGGTGAAACTTGACTAACATTTATCAAATAGACTCTGAGACATAGGTTTAATAGAATGGTAGGGCTGAGAATTTCAGCTCTCCCAGTGATACACCTTTGATGTTAAATTCTGAGATGTTAGAATCCCCTTATGTATTGCCATTGAGGTCCAATGACTATCACAATTCAAGTTCAATTAACAGTTTAATCATTTGAAGTTTGTCATGGTCTCTCTCCAGTGGATATATTGCCCTTGGCAGTGATCTATTCCATATCCCCTCAATCTACCTCCCAGTCCCCAGCTTCATGGATCTCTAAATCACCTGAAATCACTCCTGTGTCCCCTTCTACAATTATCTTTTCATAGTTCACCAATAGTGAAAGTTTTAATAATTGTTGCACTACTCCAATTAGCCATCACTTCACCAGGGACTGTCCTTTTTCTACCTATCAACAGTAATAAGGTACATGTTGCCACCTAGGTCTGGGGTGAACCAGCTCCAATATCCCATTTTAGACTGTTTCTTAAAACCACTTTTAGCATCAACTACTATAGGTTTCCTTCCCCTAGAAACAGATACTGAAAGGATTTATGACAGAATTTTGGTGAACAGTACCTGTTAGGGACAGAGGGAAGCAGGATTGGGAAGACAGGGATATTGACTCATGATGCTTAATTAAACCAAAAAACAAAACAAACAAACAAAAATAACACCTGACTGTCATCAAGTTGATTCCAACACATAGTGACCCCTATCAGTTTTTCAAGGTGGTAAATCTTTATAGAAGTAGATTGCTTTCAGAAATGACTCAAAAGGAGGAGAGAAGGTCAGGCTTTTGCACCTAAGCATCAGTCTGTCACTGGATGAAGGCTTCCCTCATGAAGGGTCTATCATCTTGGATAATGCAACTCCCTCTGGCCAAAGTATATTTATTCTTGGCCAAAACGCCTAGCATCTTGAGTACTGAATATCTGAAGCCACAAGGGAGAATATAATCATCATAATACAACATCCCCTACAATGCCTCAAGTTGGTAGTTAACTGCCCTGAGCCCATCATTTTCATTTTGCAAGATTTTAGGTGCCATCCAAAGCAGTCATCCTTCTCCATAAATCTTGTAATTATTATTGATCTCATAATGATTAACACTGTATTCCTTGATTTCCCAAGGTTTTATCCTCCATCTCATTTTAATTAACCACAAGTGAAAACTTAAGTACATGTGTAAGAGGTTTCCACCCAATTTACTATAGCAATGGAGTCCCTATTTCATTCAGATAGGTGGCAATAAATACACCAAATCTTATCCTAATGGTTTGTTCTTTAGAAACACTTCCCTTATCAATTATCTTAGCTCAGATTCTCAAGAAAACAGAGCCTGAGACAATGATTAGGTGCTATGATTTATAAGTAAATAGAAAACCAGGACAGGAAGAGTGAACAAAACAAAATGGTAATTAACCAGGAAAATAGGGGAAACTATGAAAGGTGATACAATGCTAAGTTATCCTCAGATTCATAAGGAGCCCAAAGGATACATTGCTGGCCATTCGTCTGGTTATTTTCTCAGTCACCCAGAAAGACTAAAGTTGATGATGGGGAAGAGGAAAAAGAGGACTTTTTTTCCCCTCTGTCTCTCTTTCTTTTCCTGTTTGCCACTGACCAAAGATAACCCACAGAGAGTTAATGCACCTATGGTTCCCAATGGCAACAAGCAACATTATTAGTGCTTACTCAGAAAGTCAAATGTCAGAAAATGCCAGAAATTCATGTTGTGTGGCCTGTAGTCAAAAGAAGGTATGGCTTCTCTGGAAAATGACTGTATTACTAGAAAGCCCCAGGAAGCAGAATCATATGGGTATAAGCAAAACTGACCAGCCAAAGCACAATTTAGGAAGAGCAAGAAGCCAAGGTTGTAGGAGATTATGGAACTGAAAGGATCTATAGAGGCAGAAAATTATGACTGAAACAATGCCCAAGTAGGAAACAGAAGGTTGAATTAATACAAGGAAAGCAATTCAACTCAATGTAATTAAACAAATATTCAACAACAACAAGAAGACAAAACAAAACCTTTAAGTAAGAGTCAGATAAAATATTGGGAAAATAAGTTTAAAATATGTATAGTAGTTCACAATTTATTGAAATCACTGGGATGGGGAATTGTACAAAGGACTCCAACAGTGCCACTGAAGTAAGAACAAATAATAATTTTTTTTTATTAGGATTTGGGTGAAGATTTACAGAGTAAATTCACTTTTCATACAGCAGTTCACATATACTTTGTCTCATGTCATTGACCAAAA
>NW_006921914.1:113156-116571 GCF_000298275.1 Orycteropus afer afer
CTTCTGTGTCTGTGCTAATTGGTTTCCCTTTTCTTTGTTGAAGAGGGTCTGTGCAATCCTTCTGCCTAGTCCGCCATCTTGCCCCGCCTCCCCAAATAATAATTTCTTAACAATAAAAGGCATGCCTTTGTTCCTGCTTTTTCTGCTATTCATGACAAATATATTTTTAGAGGGATGGAATTATTTCAAATGAAGTAAACACACATTATACACCAATAAATGCTACTATAAATAACTATAACTACTTGAATCTCTCTATCCAAAAACACATAATAATTTTATACCAAAAAAATGAAATTTTCAAATGCTACTTAATAAGTGTTCAAAGCAGATGATTTTTGGTAGAGCTTATATGTGAGGAAATACAGACTAATTATTGTATGGAGAATGCACAGCTCTATTTCCAATCATGTCATTGTCAATTAAAATAAGTTTAAAATTCCATCACATAATTATTAAAATATAAAACAAGTCAATCAAACTATGAAGAAAATTAGTATTTTTAGGATGTAGGAAAATAAGTAACCTCACATTAATGGTTGCACTATAAATTAGATGACCTGGAACCCTGGAGAATATGGCCCATAGCCACCCTTCCATCCTGGAACTGAATTCACCCCTGTGGCTCAACTTTCAGCCAAAAAGTCAACAGAGCTACAGGGTAAACAATACCACCAGGGAGGTTCACATCCTTAGAACAATCAACTATTGAACAGAATTACTGGTCAGATGGAGTCTGGTGGGATCCCCAAGACTATGGCCTTGGGATACACTTCAGGCCTGGGATAAAACTCACTCCTCAAGGGCTGGCTCTCAGCCCAAAAGTAAATAAGATGTACATGAAGAACAGTCAACCCAGGGTGATGCATCCAAATACTCCACGGAGTTATGTCCCTTGGAGCAATCAACCATGGGGCACCAGAGGTGCAACATTCACATGGAGAAAATGCTGGACACACAAAAGTGCATAACTAAGAAGGGCACAGGGCGGAGAGGTTCCTGGGAAGGGAGAGGAGGAGAGTGGGTTAGGGCTTGTTTCATTTATTATTCTATATTGTTTGATGTTTTCATTTTAATTTTTAAAAAATCTTTTTATTCGCTGTGGTCAACTTTTCCCCGTGTCTTTCCTACCTATTGAAACCAAATGTACATGGAATGTTGAATGTAAAACTAATTCTGCTCTGTAAATTTGAACCTAAAGCACAATTTAAAAAAAAAAGAAAGAAAAAAGAACAATCAACTCTACAAGATCAAAAGGTCAGTGTTTGTCCAGGGATAAAGCTCAGAAGGCAGGAATGGATAAGAAAGAAGGAAGAATGAAAATGGTACACACAGGGAAGAAGTAGGAAGAGTGTTGTTACATTGTGGGAACTGCATTCAATGTCACAAGCCAAATATGTATAAACAGTTGAGTTGAATGGAAAACCAACTTGGTATGTAAACTTTCACTCAAATCACAATAAAAATAAAATCAATAAATTTGATAATATTCCTAGAAAGAAATATAGTGAACTGTACCAAGAGTCATAATACTGTTTATGTTGGTTGAATGAACTCTTGTAACAAACACTGCCAAAATGGCATAAAGGCTCAAACATGATTAAAAATAAAAAAGTAAGATATTTTACATCTCTCCTGCAAGTTGTCATTCTAGACTCAAACTCCTTCCATCTTGATACTCCACTGTCCTCAACTCTGAGCTTCAGAAGTCCAGGTAATAGAAGGGTACAGGGCCCTGAGGATCATACATGTGTTGTTGTTGTTATGTGCCATCGAGTCGGACCCGACTCATAGCGACCCCTCCTTGGGTTTCCGAGGCAGTATCACTACGGAAGTAGATCGCCTCATCTTCCTTCCCAGGAATGGCTGGTGAGTTTGAACCGCCAGCCTTCTGGTTAGCAGTCAAGCTACGCTTGAGCACTACGCTACCAGAGCTCCTGAGAATCATACATAGGAGGCTTTAATTACCCTGGCCTGGAAGTAGAACATTTGCCACTCCTCGGGAGGAAGATGGGGCAATCTACTTCCGTAGTGATACTGCCTCGGAAACCCAAGGAGGGGTCGCTATGAGTTGGGTCCGACTTGACGGTACATAACAACAAAAATAATTCCATTTTGTGCTGTTCAGCCTCATGACCATATCTAAGTGGAAAGGACTCTGGGAAAAAAATTCTAAATGTGTGCCTAGAAAGACAAAAATGTGAGTTTAGTGATGAATTATCCAGTCACTGCCACATCTAGTTTTTCAATTTTACACATAATCTACAATAATGATCCAAAAATTGGAAAACAATATTTCTATACAAATCTGTATGGCAGTGTTATTTAAATTTGAAAAATTAAAAGGTGCCATAATCCCTCCTTCTCTCAGTAGTGTTATTGTTTAATGATGGAAGGAATTTTTGTTAGTTTGGTTTACTGTAGTACTACAGGACTGGGAATAATGCATGGAATTTAATATGTATTTTATAAATATTTGTTACATAAATGAAAGAATGGCTTATTTTATTTCTCAGTAGAACAATAAACCTAGCAAGAGCAGTTAGAAGTTGGAAACAACAATGAACCAGACAGTTGCATACAGTAGCAGATGATGAAATGAAACTCAGACAAGAAGGAAGAACATGAATACAAGGAAGAAGGTTCAGAAATAAACAGCATGGATAATCAAGCAATTGCTTTCAAGGAGGTTGAATAAGGATGTAACAGACGTCTGATTCTCGACGCATGCCATACAAAGTAATAGAGGAAACTAGCAAAAGATGTTGGTAAATCTGTTGCAGGCTAGATGTCATTGGAAGAACATCAATTCCAAAAGAACTAGTGAGACTAAGACAAGATTATGACTCCAGAGAATTAGGTAGTAGGCAAGTTTTCATTTAGGCAAGTTTTCAATTGGGAGTTATAGTCACTGAAATGATCCAAGAACCCAAATCATGGAACCAGGGCACAAGGTCAGAAACAAACCAGAAATGAAGTCGACTTAATTCTAAACTCTTGACTAAAGTTGGTCCCCAGAGAAAAGACAGGTATATGTCAAGGTGAGTTTAGGGTCCTAGTATGGGTGTTTACAAAATATCAGATAGGGGCAAGGCATCTTATGAAAACAACAACATAAAACGCTTAACAAATGTGGAGTGGATAAAAAAAACTAAGGAATATTGTCATGATAGAGTAGTTTGTGGCGTACTGCCTAAGGCATTTGACTGATAACCAGAAGGCTAGTGGTTCAAACCCATCAGTCACTCCTTGGAAGGAAGATTGGGCAATCTACTTCAGTAAATACCATCCCAGAAACCCAAGGAGGGGTTGCCATGAGTTGAATTGACTCAACAGCAGTGAGCTTGGTTTTGGAGAGTAGTTTGTGTCAAATAAAAATGAAAATGGTGTAAACTATTTCAACAAATAAAAATAC
>NW_006921914.1:116822-117550 GCF_000298275.1 Orycteropus afer afer
CAACCTTCTGGTTAGCAGTCAAGTGCCTTAGCCACTATGCTACCAAATAGGAGCAGCGTTAAAATGAGAAATGATTGAATATGTTTTCCATTCTGGAAATGAAAGTATCCTTTTTTCTTTATTTTTATGAAGTGCTCAATTCAAATTCTTTTCTACAGCTTTGGTCAAGGTGCTTCTTGTGATTCATATGCTTAGAGGTGTTTGTTCTATCCTAAAGCAAATAAGAAACAGGGGTCTGAAAAATAGTCTCAGCTTCTGACAGTTTCTTGAATCCAAGTACTAAAAATATGATCCATCATCATTTTCCCTTTACTTAAGTATATTTAATGAATGTTACTCATTCATTCAAAAATATTTACTGAGGGATGTAGTGTTATCTGTGTTTTATTCTGATATTGGTAATTTTTATGTTGTCTTTTTCTTTGTCAATTGCATTGCACTTTTCAAAGTACCAGCTGTTTGTCTCATTTATTATTCTATATTGTTTGATGTTTTCGTTTTAATTTTTTAAAAATCCACTTTATTCCCTGTGATCACCTTTTCCCTGTGTCTTTCCTACCTATGCATTCCTGCCTCCCTGGCTTTGGCCCTATGCAAATGCTGCCATTCCAATATCACATGTTTGATTGTTCTATGAATTGCATCTCCCTAGTGTAGTTGTTAGGAGCTCTGGTAGCAGAGTGGCTAAGGCACTTGACTGCTAACTAGAAGGCTGGTGGTTCAAACTC
>NW_006921914.1:118256-120984 GCF_000298275.1 Orycteropus afer afer
AAATTCATTTCCCATACAGCAGTTCATACACATTTTGTCTCATGACATTGACTACAATCCCTCACAGTGTAACAGCTCTCTTCCCACTTCCTCCCTGTAGTTACTTTTTCCCTGTGTCCTTCCCTCCTATGCACTCCTGCCCCCCAAGCAGTCTGCCTATGAAAACACTGCCCTTCTTTTCTCTCATGATTGATCTCTCCAAGTAGTGTATCTACCTGATGTAAATGTTCCCCCCATATGCCTATCTATGGTTTGACTGGAAGCCACAGGGGTGAGTTCAGTTCCAGATCTGAAGGGTAACTAGGGGAGACTTCCAGTAGAATGATGAAATAGGGAGAGAAGCTACACAGACCCTCTTCAACAAAGAAAAGAGAAACCAATTGACAGAGATACAGAAGACAATCATGGAGCCCATGAGAGTACGTGGCCATTCTTACTTCTAAGGAGCATTCTGGCTGTACTTCCAACATTGATTTGTTTCTTTGTATAACAGGTAATTTTTCATCAATAACTTTTCAGTAAGATATTGTAACAAACATAGGTACTGGTCACCTTCTCTTTTAAAAGGAAGTATACAGAGGTGGATTAGGCACCACCTACTGGAAGAACCTGAATGAAAACAATGAGTATGGAGACAGATGGAGTTATGGACTGTAAGCTACTCTGATGGCACCAAGAGCCTGAATATTTCCAAGTGGTGTTGGGACCTGAGAACTGACCTAAGTATCAACCATGGTCTCCAAGGGCTGCAGTGGCGACTGTGCTGGTGGCCTATGACTAGGAAAGGAAACAGCAAGAGGGAGAAAACTTGAGCTGTCGACTTCTGGCTGTCCGGAAGGTGCAGACATTTTGATTGTTTATAAGCAGTGGTCATTTTGGATATTTAAAGTGAAAATATTCTCATTTGGATTTCAGGGACCTAAGAATAGGATTCATTTGCCAAGGAAGGCAGGGACATACGGGAGACTGACAATGGGAAAGGAGACAGGTGATGAATGTATAAATGCCACCAAATAGGAAATAGAGGACCACAGTACCCTGTTTACATAGATAACATCTAAACAAAACAAAGAAAATGAAAATTGTGGGCAAGTCACTCCAATATACAATCACCAATTAAATATAAACATAAAAGGTCATAATGTCTCAGAGACAACAGAACATCACAGTTCACAAAAAGAAGTAAGATAAAGAAAGAGAAACATGGGACTAGGATACAGACCTAAAACTCATCTCTGAGGAAGAAGCAGCATTGGAACTCTCTGATAAGGAATTCAAAATAATTATATTTAGGTACATTCAATGGATTGAGAGACAGATCAAGGAAAGCACTGACAAAATTGAGGAAAACACAGAGAAAACCCTAGAACAATTGCAAAAGACAATGAAAGAACAAAATGAAAATATAAATGAAAAATTATAAATGATTTTGATCTATAGACAGAAGTCCAGAAGATTAATACTAAATTTTCAGAAATAGATAACACACTGAACAGACAAAGGAGTAGAACTGAATTGGTGAAAGACAGAATTAGTGACATTGAAGACAAATACCTGAATACTTCTCTGGACAGGAATCAATCAGAAAAAAAGATCCAAACAAAATGAAGAAAGCTTAAGGATCAAGAGAGGCACCATCAAAAGGCATAACCTACATGTAATCAGAATTCCAGAACAGGAAGAGACAAATAAAACCACAGAGAAAATTGTTGAAGATTTGTTGGAAGAGAATTTCCCTGGTATGATGAAAGATGAGAATATATCCATTCAAGAAGTCCAACAAACCACAAACAGGATAAACCTCAAAAGAAAATCACTAAGACATACCATCATCAAACTCACCAAAACCAAAGACAAGAAAGAATCCTGAAGGCAACACAGGAAAATCAAAAAGTTACCTACAAAGGGCAACCAGTAAGACTAAGCTCAGATTTCTTGGCATGAACCATGCAGGCAAAAAGACAATGGGATGATATATATATAAAACCCTGAAAGAAAAAAAAATTCCAACCAAGAATTACATACCCAATAAAATCGTTTCTCAAATATGATGGTGAAATTAGGAGATTTCCAGATAAGCAGAAATTAAGGGAATTTGTTAAAATCAGACCAACCTTACAAGAGGTGCTAAAGGAGTCTTTGGACAGAGAACCAACAGCAGCAAACAACTGACCATTAACACTCAGGATGACATAACCCAGAAACCAACTCAGTTATGGAAGTATCCAAAGGATACTTCCAAAGTCTACAAGTTTGTAAACAGGGAACCAGAGATATCAATTGACAACTGAGGACAACCACAAATCAAAAAGAAGGAAATAATTGTGTAATTACAGAATTTCTAAATGGTAGGGAAGTCAAGACAACTGCAAGATGTAGTTGTTGTTGTTATGTGCCCTTGAGTCAGACCCGACTCATAGCAAACCCTCCTTGGGTTTCCAAGGCAGTATCACTACGGAAGTAGATTGCCCCATCTTCCTTCCAAGGATTGGTGGTGGGTTTGAACCACCAGCCTTCTGATTAGCAGTCAAGTGCCTTAGGCACTACACTACCAGAGCTCCCTACTGCAAGATAGAACAGACTATTCTAAACTTGGGAAGAAAATTGTAAATAACAGGCTAACCTCAAAGAAAAATGATAAACCTTCATATCACAATAAAAAAGAGGACCAAAAAGCGGCCAAAAAACATATGAAGAAATGCTCATGATCATTAGCTATTAGAGAGAT
>NW_006921914.1:123198-124527 GCF_000298275.1 Orycteropus afer afer
AATTGTGGTCAATGTCATGAGACAAAGTGTATGTGAACTGCTGTATGGAAAGTGCATTTGCTCTGTAAATTTTCACCCAAATCACAATAAAAAAATAAAAAGAGGACCAAACACAATATTTAGGAAATACTAAAATAATAGTAATGAAGGAAGTGATAATATGATTCAAAAACAAAATGAGCTCAGCACAGAAAATTATATGGAACTAAGAAATCAGTAACACCACAAAAAAGCACATAACAAAATGACAGCAACAAATTCATAGTTGTTGATAATTACACTGCCAAAGAGTAAAAGAGAACCTACAGGTAGGGAAAAAATACTTAACAATGACATATCCCACAGGGGACTTATCTCTAAAATTTATAGAATAGACAACTCCAATACCTCAACAACAAAAAGACAAAAACTCTAATTAAAAAAATGGGCAGAAGACATGAATAGACACTTCACCAAAGAGGATACTCAGGTGGCCAGGAAGTATATGAAGAAATGCTAACAAACATTAGCCATCAGAGATACCCAAATCAAAACAACAATGAGATACCATTTGGCCCCAGCACTAATGGCAAAAGTTCAACGAGACAGAAAATAAATGCTGGCGAGGATGTGGAGAGATTGGGACTCTCATACACTGCTGATGGGATTGTAAAATGTTACATACACTGTCAAAAGCAGTATAGAAATTCCTTAAAAACTTGGAATTAGAAATTGATCCAGCAATCCTATTACTAGGTATATATCCTAAAGAAGTGAGAGCCAGGACAAAAACAGATATATACACACCCATATTCATCACAGCACTATTTACAATAGCAAAAAGATGGAAACAAACTACATCCACGTCAACAGAAGAATGGATAACCAAACTGGGTACATACACACAATGGAATACTATGCAACACTAAAGAATAATGTAGAATCTGCAAAACAGGGTAGATTGGAGGACATTATGCTGAGTGAAATAAGTCAATCACAAAAGGACAAATATAGTATTAGTTCATTACTATAAAAAGTCAAGGAAAGATTTATATATGGAAGGAAACTTTCTTTGTTGGTGATCAGGCATAGAAGGGGAGAGGAGGGAATACAGGGGAAAAAATGCACTGACCCATGTCACATTAGTTTTGTGAATTTCACTGTATATAAATTATATTTCAATAAAATGTATTTTTAAAAAAGATAGCCCTTCCTCAGAAGGAAGTTTGGGCACTCTACTTCCGTAGTGATACTGCCTCGGATACCCAAGGAGGGGTCGCTATGAATCAGGTCTGACTTGATGGCACATAACAACAACAACAGGGGCCATAGTCTCAGGGGATTCACCAG
>NW_006921914.1:124627-125863 GCF_000298275.1 Orycteropus afer afer
TTTTTATGATTTTGAGTTTTGTTCCACATTGTTCTCCCACTCCATCCAGCATCTCCTGTACTGATCCCCCACCAAGTCATTGACAGTGGTAACCAGGCACCATCTAGTTCTTCTGGTCTCATGGTCATATAGGCTGTGGATTGCATGGTCTATTTGTCCCTTGGACTAATTGTTTCCTTCCATTTTTAATTTTCTTCACTCTTCTTTGCTCTGGATGAGGAGAGACTTAATGTTACATCTAGACAGCTGCTTGCAAGCTTTTAAAATCCCAGTCACTGCTCACCAAGGTAGGATGTAGAACAATGTTTTTGTGTAAAATGTTATGCCAATTGAGCTTGATGTCCCCTGCAACCATGGTCCTGAGCCCACAGGTCCAACTACTTGCTCTCTTTGGCTAGCTGGCTGTGGCCAAGAAGCCACCACAACTTTGCCCCTTGTCTGCTCTAATATACACCCGGACATTCTTACAGCCCATACAAATACGCATGCAGAAACATTACCTTCTAACCCTATATATGGTTATGGGCACACTACATGCTGCCTAGACATACCTGATCATTCAGCCTATCCACCCATCTGTCCACCCACAGATGAGTGCTTGACATCACTGACAATGCAGCACTCTACATGCAAAAGAGTTTATCTTATTCTTACCTTCTGCTTGCCTTGGGTTTATTTTGCTCTTCCTTTTGTTGTTTCTGGAGGAAGGAACTTAGGTTATTGATTTAAGACCTATCCTGTTTTCTAATATAAGCATTTAATGCTATTTATTCACTTCAGTGTCTTTTTTATTACCTTTAAGGCTTCTTCTTTGACTCATAGGTTATTTAAGAGTGCTTGGGAGCTCTGGTGGTGTAATGACTAAGGCAGTTGACTGCTAACCAGAAAAGGAAGACAAGGCAATCTACTTCTGTAGAGATATCTCCTCGGAAACCCAAGGAGGGGTCGCTATGAGTCGTAACAGACTCGGCGGCAGTGAGTTTGTTTGTTTTTGTTTGTTTAATTTCCAAAGTTTGGAATATTTTTCTGCTGTCTTTCTGATATTAATTTCTAATTTGATACCATTATATATGGATGGCTCATAAATTTCTGTTTCTTTCCATGTTGTTGTTAGGTGCTGTGGAGTCAGTTCCAACTCATAACAACCTTATGTACAATACAATGAAATACCGCCTGGTGCTGTGCCATCCTCACAATCGTTGCTATGCCTGAGCCCATCATTGTAGCTACTGTGTC
>NW_006921914.1:126087-128933 GCF_000298275.1 Orycteropus afer afer
CATCATGGAATTGTTATTTTTATTTATTTTGTGACTAATGGAATTAGTTCAGTGAAATATATTTCCCTTCCAAAGTGTTCAGCTTTTGATGTTGTTCCTCAGGGACATGCGGTTTATAACTGCCTACAGCACCCTGGGATGACAGTGGTTTTTGTTGGGCACTTGTCGTTTCTTCTCTGACCATGTCCAGCTGTTAAACTCTACTAATTACCTGCTGATTTCTCTATTCTTTTCAACAATGCTGCAGGGCCTAAATTGCTCTACAAACTAATTCAAATTCTGAGTCTTTTGACAACTAGTTTCTGAGGTCAGAATCTACCCCTTAATTCCTTGGATAAATTCCTCTTGATCATGTTGTATAAGTAAGTCTTTTAAATGCTATTGAATTCAGGTTGCTTGTATTTTGATGAGGGTCATATTCATGACTGATATTGGTCTGTAGTTTTTGTTTTATTTTCCCTGTGGTTTCTTTGTCTGGCTTTGGTAACAAGGTAATAATGCTAGCTTCATAGACTGGTTTAAGAAGCATTTCCTGATCATCCGCTTTTGGAAGTTTAAGAAGTATTGGTGTCATTTATTCTATATATATTTGGTAAAGTTCCCCAATGAAGCCATATGGTCAAGGATTTTACTTTGTTGAGAGGTTTTTGATTACTGATTCAATCTCTTCACTTGCTATGGGGCTGTTGAGATTTTCTATTTCTTCTTCAGGCAGTTTAGATAGTTGTGATATTTGGTTCCTAAAATTAGCCATCGAAATCCCCCAGCACCTGAGGTGGCTTTGTCTTTTAAAACAGCCAACCTCTAAATGTGTGCAAATGAGTGAAAGCCACAAAGGCCACACCTGGTAATCTCACCTCAAGAAGGGAGAGGGTATAATTAATTACGTATATTCAGAGATTCAACTGATCATGACTATTCAATGAGGATCCATCATGGCTATGCGGTGAAGTCAATAAAAGGCCAGGAACAAGGACATTCCGGGGGCTTCTCTGTTAGAACACCCATACATGGAAGAGGCAGGAAGGACTGCACGTCAGGGGATGATGGAAGCTCTGTGCTGGGGTTGTTTTCAGACCTTGTCTAATGTGTCTCTTTGTATCCTTTCTGGTTGTAAAAAGTGAGTAACTGTAAATATAGGTACTCTTTGTGAATTCTGAGAGTTGTTCCAGTGAATTAACAAATCCACTAGGCAATGAAAGCTGGCAGAGGCTGGAGTCCTCCTATTTGGCTACCTGAAAGACAGAGTTCTTCTAATCTGTGTACTCTGACTTAGTTTAAGGTTACTATTTACATAGAACATTATTTTCCAACGTCTCACTTTCAGTCTTTGTGTCCTTGGTGTAAGGTACGTCTCTTATAAAAAGCATAAGGATGGATCACGGTTTTTATGCGTTCTGCCACTCTTTGCCTTTTGAATGGAGAATTTAACCTGTTTACTTTTAAGGTAATGACTTAAATTGAAGGGCCTACTTCTTTCATTTAGCTAATTGATTTTTGTGTGTCTTACGTCTTCTTTATCTCACAATGACTACATTTCTGTTATTTTTTGTGTTATTTTAAAATATTTTCTTAGTGGTTACCACAAAAATTGCATTTAACAACTTACATATACAACAACTTATTTTAGGATGATGCCAATATCAAATATGCAAACAATAAATAGCAAACAATATTAACATACTAAAACTCTATTCCTAATTTACTCCACCTTGCCCCATGCCTGTTGGTGTATCACCAATTACATCATTATACATCCTGTGTATAAATTTTGTTAGGTTAAATTTATACTATTTCTTATGTATTTAATGTTGTAATGCTAGTAGAACTTAAGTTTACCCAATGGAAAGACCATACAATTGGCCCTTTATTTATCCATGTCCTTAACTTTGTTGGAGATCTCTTGTTTGTTTTTAATTTTTTTTTTCTTATCTACTCAAACATCTCTAGTGTCCTTTCCTTTCCATTTATAGTACTCCCTTTAGTAATTCTTGCAAGGCAGAACTGGTGATAACATATTTCCACAACTTTTTTTTTTTTTAATCTGGGAATATCTTGAATTTGCTCTCATTTTTGAAGGACAACTTTTCTGGTTACATTTTTCTTGCTTGACAGTTCTTTTCTTCCAGTACTTTATTTATATATGTATTTCCATTTCCTCCTAGTCTTGAGGGTTCTAAGGGGAAATCAGCAGTCTTACTGAAGACGATTTATACAATTAAGGATGTCTTCTGGCACTGTGGTTAAAGCATTGGACTGCCAACCAAAAGGTCAGTGGTTTGAACCCACTAGCCACTCCCTCAGAGAAAGATGAGGCAATTCGCTTCTGTAAAGATTTGCAGCCTTTGAAAGCTATGAGGTATTTCTATTTCATCCTATAGGGTCACTAAGGAGCTCTGGTGGTGTAGTGCCTAAGGTGTTTGACAGCTAACCAGAAGGTGGGCAGTTCAAACCCACCCCTCGGAAGGAAGATTGGGCAATCTACTTCCATAGAGATATACCTCAGAAACCCAAAGAGGGTTCTCTATGAGTTGAATCAACTTGACAGCAGTGAGTTTAAGTTGAGTTTATAGGTTGGAATCTACTTGATGGCAGTGGGTTTGGTTTGGGTTATTTACATGCTCTTCACTTATCAACTATCTCATTATCCTACATTTTGCATTTACAATAGCAAAAAAAAAAAAGGCTACTTACTAATTACTTTGCAAATCACTGATGATTTATATCTGACAGCAATGAACACTGAGGTGTGACGGAAGAGTAGTGGTGGCCGTGATGTTTAAGATCATGTGTCAGCTTGGCTGGGCCGTGACTCAGTGGTTTTGTAGTTAAGTAATGATATATTT
>NW_006921914.1:129033-132980 GCF_000298275.1 Orycteropus afer afer
AGGGTCTGTGTAGTTTGCGTATTCTACCATCTTACTGGAACCTCCCAATTTCACTAACTCTCATCAAAGACAATTGTACATTATACTGTGCTTTTCTCTTGTTTCTTTCAAAACTCTGTGTCATTGGTTTCAGATATTTGCTTGCAGTGAGTCTTGGTGTAGGTATCTTTAAATTCATTCTTTTTAGAGCTCTCTTAGCTTCTTGCATTTATAGGTTCAACTCCTTATTAGGGTCTAGAAACCATTTTTTTGCTGTTATATCTTGAAATAGTCTGTCCTTTTCTTTCTCTTCTCTCCTTACATGATCTTTATGTGTAGTTTCTTGATCGTGCCTCACAATTCCATTTTGCTTTCTTTGTTTTTCTTTTTTTGTTTCTCTTTTTCCTCTTAGGACTTCATAAGTTCAGTTACCATATTCTCTGGTTCACTTATTCTGTCTTCTGTCTGCTTGACTATCACCATTTCCCTCCCTTGTATATTCCAATTCAGTTATTTTGTTCTTCAATTACAGCATTTCTATATGGTTCTTATTTATGTTTTCTATCTCCTATTGAGTTTCACATTTTGTTTCCTGATCTCCATTAGTTTGCTGTTTGTGTTCTTTGCATTCTTTAAACATTTAACATTGTTGTTGGAAAGTTTTCTGGTTTTCCCATTTATCCTGGCTCCATAGAACTGATTTCATTTTCTTCATATGTTGTTTTAATTGGGCCATCTTTTTCTATATTCTTCTATGTATGTATGTATGTATGTATTATTATTATTCGTTAAAATTGAAGCATTTGCTATTTTACTGTTGTAATTCTGGAACTAATATCTTCTCTTCCCACAGGGATTATGTTTGTATATATGCTTATTTTGCACTTCATTCCCTCCTTCTTTCCCTAAATTTCAGTAGAGGCTTCCATGGCCCTTTCATTCTTCCAGCACTGAGTCAATATTTGTGTGGGTATTGAAAAGCACCATGGCAGAAAGCCTCTACACAAAGACTTCTTTCTAAATTGTGCTTCTCCAAAGCCTTAGGGAAGGAGGTCTTATCTGCCTACCTTGGTGCCAGCTAGCTTTTCTGAAAGTGTATGCCACCCTTCCTCTTTGACAGGTACTCCATTCTTTCCTTGGTTGATATAAACTTCTGCTCTGATTCCAATTCCCCTAAATAATCCCTATAGGAATTTCATATGTTTTAGGTGTTTTGAAAATGTTAAGTCTCTGGGGGGTCGGCTCAGAGATTCAGCCTATTGTTTATATGGAATAAGTTCCAACACTTGTCTTTTCTCATGAAGTCTGAAGGCAATAAAAATTGCCACCCTTATTTTTTTTTTAATGTCGTTGGATTAGGAGGGCACTACTTTCTCCCTTGGACCCGCTTTTTGTCCATTTTCCTGGCTGGTCCCAGAAAGATATGACGATTTGAAGCAATGGACAATCAGCAAAAGTTAAGTTCACCTATCACTCTCTTAGCCTTAGGGAGCATGGTTTACTGTTTTTATTCCACAGCACAGCTCTACCCATGACTCACTGTGTTTGCAGCTCATGGTTTACATAGGGGCTAGGTGAGAGAGGTTGAAAAGTAATTGATGGGAAGATTTTCCTAGTTTGTACTATTGCTCTTCCTTCTGTTTTTGGCCAGGTGCTTTATTTCTTGGACAAGTCACTAGTGCTCCAAGTCAATTAGTTACACCACATGGTTTGCATTATTTTCCTTTCTTCTTAAATTGGTGTGGGATAATGGAGATGCTCACCTACCTACATGACCATCTTGAGGGACTAGCCAAAAAATTATTCTTTGCTTCTTGTAACAAATTTTGACTTCAAGTATATTTAGTATGATAATCATATAGTCACACCAACTCTCCTGTGGTTATTATTTGCACGGAATATTGTTTTGCATCCCTTCACTTGCAACTTATTCATGCCTTTGGGCCTAGAATATGTCTCCTGTAAACAGCATACAGTTGAATCACAATTTTATGAAAATCTTTTCTGCTATTCTCTTCCTTTTGATTAAAAAGGATGATCTATTTAGAGATAAGGAAATCAGTGATAAGGAAGGATCTACCTTTTTGCTATTTGTGTGTGCATGTGTGTGTATGTGTGTTCATAATGTCTTTTACCCTCCTTTCCTTCAATATTGCCATAATTTATGTTTAATTTACTTTGTTTAGTAAATAATTTTCATTCTCTTTTCTTTTCCTTTTATCTATATTTTTAAGGTATTTTATTTGTGGCTTGCCTTAGAATTGCATTTAACATCGTATATTTATAGTAATTGTATTTAAGTTAATACCAACTTAACTTCAGTACTATACAAAAGCTCTATTGCTATGTCATTCTGCCCCTTTATGTAGTTGTCATAAATTGCATCTTTATGCACAATGTGCCCAACACCATAAACTTATAACTATATCTATTTATCATTTTGAATCATGGAGAACATAATGTTACTAACCAACAGTACCATAGAACTGGTCCTTATATTTGCCCATGAGATGACATATATCAGAAACTTTTCTTTTCTGCATGTATCTTTGTTATACATTTCTTTTACATACACTGGAGACCACATCTGATGGTATTATAATTGTTTCATCAATCATGAAATATGATGTAAAACACTTATGGGAAAGATTATAATTTATTACATTTACTCTTATTTTTATCTATCCTGATGTTCTCTCTTTTTTGAATTTTCAAACCTTCTGCTATTCCCTTTTTATCCCCAGAAAGTGTACTTTCCCATTCTTTAAAAGTTGGTTTGCTAGCAACAAGGGTTCTTATTTTTTCTTTATATGAGAATGTCTTTATTTCCCCCATTTTCCCTGAAACATATTTTCCCTGGATACAGAATTCTGAGTTGACAGTTCTTTCTTTTCTGTACTTGAAAAATGATGTGCTAGCTTCTTCAGAGCTCTATGGTTTCAGATGAGAAATCCACTGTCATTCAAATTGCTGTTCCCTTAAAAATAATATATCATTTCTCTCTGTTTGTATTCAATTATTTTTTCCTATTTCCTTTAGTTTTCAATATCTAAATATGACATTTCTCGGGGGGAATTCATTTGAGGTCATCTTATATGGGATTCACTCAGAATTTTGAATCTACAGATTCATCTTTCCTGAAATTTTGGAAGATTTTAATCATTATTTCTTTGATCCCTCTCTTTTTGTCTCTTTTTTTTATCTTATCTTCCTTGGACTGTAATAAGATGAATGTTACCTCATTTGACATTGTACCACATATTTGATTAATTATTATTATTGTTTAGTCTACTTTATCTCTGTTGTTCATATTAGGAAATTTCTATTGATCTTCCCTCAAGTTCACTTGTACTATCTTTAACAATCTCCATTCTGCTATTGAGTCCATTCATTGTGTTTTATTTCAGTTATGGTATTAGTTAGTTCTGTAATTTCTCATCTACCACTCATCTGTCAATTTGTCATACCATAGTGGCTTGTGTGCTGCTCTGATACTGAAAACAATGTCATTGGTATTGTCAAATGCAGCAGGGTCATTCATGGTGAACAGATTTCAGCACAGCTTCTGAGTTAAGATGAATTACAAGGAAGGAAAAGGCAGTCCACTTCTGAAAAGAATTGCCCACTGAAAATATTATGAACAGCAGTGAAACACTGTCTCATATAGCTCCAGAAAATGAGCCCTTCAGGTTGGAAGACACTCAAAATATTACTCGGGAAGAGCTGCTCCTTAAAGTTGACCTAAGACACATGGAGGGAATAAAATTCTGGAGCCTTCATTTGTTGATATAGCATGATTCAAAAAGAGATAAAACAGCTGCAAACATCCATGTATAACTGGAACATGGAATGCATGAAGTATGAATTTAGGAAAATTAGGAGCTGTCAAAAATGAAATAAAAGACATAAAGATTGATATCCTAGGAATTAATAAGGTGAAATGGACTGGTATTGACCATTTTGAATAG
>NW_006921914.1:133790-136183 GCF_000298275.1 Orycteropus afer afer
CAGAACATCTGAAAAACAGATCTGACACATTGAACACCAATGACTGAAGACCAGATGAGTTGTGAGATGACATTAAGGGCACCATGGATGAAGAAAGTAAAAGGTTAAAAAGACATGAAAGAAAGAAAAGACCAAATAGATGTCAGAAGAGACTCTGGAACTTGCTCTTCTATGGAGAGCACTAAAGCGATTGACTGGAAAGATAAAGTAAAAGAGCTGAAGATTTCAAAGGGTGGCTAAAGAAGAAAAAGTAAAGTATTCCAATGAAATATACAAATACAAAGAGTTAAAGAATGAAAGGGAAGAACATGCTTGGCATTTCTCAAGCTGAAAGAGCTGGAGAAATAATTTAAGCCTTGAGTTGTCTGAACAATGTAGGTAGCATCAAAAGAAGAGGGAAGAAATACAGAATCACTGAACCAAAAGAATTAGTTGATGTTCAACCATTTCAGGAGAAAATATATGATCAAGAGCTGATGGTATTGAAAGAAGAAATCCAAGCAACACTGAAAATGTTGGCAAAAAATAATACCCATTAAGATGTTTCAAAAAATGGATACAACTCTGGAAGGGCCCACTTGTTTATCTCACTTGTTTATTATGGAAGACAGCTTCCTGGTCAATCAACTGGAAGAGATCCATATTTGTGCCTATTCCAAAGAAATGTGATCCAACAGAATAGGGAAATTATTGAATAATACTATTAATATCACATACAAGTAAAATTGTGCTGAAAATAATTTTAAAATTGATGCAGCAGTACATTGGCAAAGAACTTACAGAAATTAAAGCTGGATTCAGAAGAGGACATGAAACAAGGGAAATCATAGCTGATGTTAGATGGATTTTGGCTGAAAGCAGAGAATACCAGAAGGATGGTTACTGGTGTTTTATTTGCTATGAAAAGACATTTGACTGTGTGTATCATAACAAATTATGTATAACGTGGTGAAGTATGGGAATTCCAACCTGCTTATCTGTGATAATGAGAATCTTGTACATAGATCAAGAGGCAGTCATTCAAACAGAACAAAGATATACTACATGGTTTAAAATAAAGAAAGGTGTGTGCCAGGGTTGTATCCCTTCAATGTACATTTTCAATCTGTAAACTGAGCAAATAATTCAAGAAGCTGAATTATATGAAGAAGAAAACAGCATCAGGATTGGAGCAAGACTCATTAACAAAATGTATATGACACAACCTTGCTTGCTGAAAGTAAACAAGACTGGGAGCAGTTTCTGATGATCAAATAGCCTTCAGTATAGATTATACCTCAATGTAAAAAAACCAAAAATCCTCACAAATGGACCAAAAGTAACATCATGGTAAATGGAGAAAAGATTGAAGTTGCCCTTATTAATAGAATTCAAGAAATCAAATGATGCATTACATTGGGCTAGCATGCTGCAAGAGATCTCTTTAAAGTGTTAGAAAACAAAGATGTCACTTTAAGGACTAAGGTGCACCTGACCCAACCCTTGTATTGTCAACTCTTTCATTTGTATGTTAAAGCTGGACAAAAATAAGACCACAAATGAATTAATGCATTTGAATAAGGTGTTGATGAAGAATATTGAATATACCATGGACTGCCAGAAAGAATGAACAAGTCCACCTTGGAAGAAGTACAGCCATAATGCTCTTTATAAGCAAGAATGGCCAGGGTTTGTCTCTCATATTTTGGTCATGTTTTCAGGAGAGAACAATCCCTGGAAAAGGATATCATGCTTGATTAAGAAAAGCATCAGCCAAAAAGAGGAAGACTCTCGAAGGGATAGATTGACACGGTGGCTGCAAGAATGAGCTCGAGCTTAGCAACTATTGTCAGCACGGCACAAGACTGTGCGATGTTTTGTTCTTTTGTACGTAGTGTTGCTATGAGTCAGATCCAACTCAATGGCTCTTAACAACATCCACAACATAATTGATCATTGTTTCTATTTTTGGCATCCAAATTTTAATTCGGTCTTCTCACAAATCTTTATATTTCCAAAGTAAATTATTTAATGCTCCTTATATCTGATTTCCTTCTACAAAATACAGAGATCAGAACTTGAGGTGGTAAATACCTAAGGCACTCACACAACTGAACAACAATAACAACAACAATAAAAAAAAAACCTGTTGTCAGATTTAGTCTGAGTCATAACAACCCTACAAGATAGGGTAGAACTGCACTATAGGGTTTTCAATGCTGTTAATCTTTAGTGAAACAGACTGCCACATCTTTCTCCAGCAAAGGAGCTCATAGGTTCAAATCGCTAATCTTTTGTAGCAGCTGAGTGCATAAGCACTGTGCCACCAGGACTCCTTTTCCACTGCTACTATGATATAATTACTGAAAAGGTGGTTTTGTTTATAATTGCTCTATTGAGATATAATTATCATA
>NW_006921914.1:136878-139737 GCF_000298275.1 Orycteropus afer afer
TTTTCTGAACATTGAGGTGTCATCCATACAGAAGACTGTAGTCTGATCTTCATCAGTAAGTGCTTCAAGTCCTTTTCACTGTCAGCAAGCAAGGTTGTATCATCTGCATATCTCAGGTTGTTAATGAGTCTACCTTCCATTCCGATGCCATGCTGTTCTTCATATAATCCAGCTTCTTGAAATATTTATTCAGCATACAGATTTCGTAAGTGTGGTGAAAGGATATAATGCTGACATACATCTTTCCTGATTTTAAACCACACATTATCCCCTTGTTCTGTTTGAAAGACTGCCTCTTTCTTGGGCTATGTACAGGTTGCACATGAGCACAATTAAGTGTTCTGTAATTCTCCTTCTTTGCAATGTTATCAACAGTCTGTTATCCACACAATTTTCATACTCAATAAAATACAGATAAACATCTTTCTGTTTTTCTCTGCTTTTAGTTAATATCAATCTGACATCAGCAATGATATCCCTTGTTCTATATTCTCTTCTGAATCTGGCTTGAATTTTCTGGAAGTTCCCTGTCAATGTACTGCAACAACTATTTTTGAATTATCATCAACAATATTTTGCTTTCCTGTGATATTAATGATATTGCTTTATAATTTCTGCATTCTGTTGGATCACCTTTCTTTGGAACCAATACAAATATGGATCTCTTCCTGATGGTTTTCAGGTAGCTGTCTTCCAAATTGCTTAGCATAGACAAATGAGAACTTTCAGTGTTGTATCAATTTGTTGAAACACATCAATTGATATTCCATCAATTCCTGGAGCCTTGTTTTTAGCCAATGCCTTCAGTGCAGCTTGGAATTCTTCCTTCAATACCATCAGTTCTTGATCATATGCTGCCTCCTTAATTGGCTGAATGTCTGCCAATTCTTTTTGGTACAGGGATTCTGTGTATTCCATTAATCTTCTTTTGATGCTTCCTGCATCATTTAGTATTTTGCCCATAGAATCCTGCCAATATTTCAACTTGTGGTTTGATTTTTTTCCCGTTTTTCAGCTTGAAAAATGCCAAGAGTATTCTTCTCCTTTAGATTTCTAACTCTAGATATTTTCACATTTCATCTTTGCATTCTTGAACTGCCTATTGAAATCTTCTGTTCAGCTCCTTTATTTATTTTTTCATCTTCTTACTTTAATTACTCTACATTCAAGAGCAATTTTCAGAGTCTTGAATAACCATTTTTGTCTCTTCTTTATTTCTTGTCATCTTAATGACCTTTTTCTTTCTTTATACATAATATTCTTGATGTCATCCCACAACTCATCTGTTCTTTAGTCATTGGTGTTCAATGTGTCAAATTTATTTTTGAGATGGTATTTAAATTCAGGTGGTATATACTCAATGTCATACTTTGGCTTTTGTGAATTTGTTTTAGTATTATTAATCTTCAACTTCAATTTGCATTGTAGCAATTGATGATCTGTTCTACAGTCCCTGGCTTTGTTCTAACTAATGATATGAAGCTTCTCCATCATCTTTTTCCATTGATGTAGTCTGTTTGATTCCTCTTTATTTCACCTGGCAAGTACCACTTGCATAGTTTCTACTTATGTTGTTGAAAAAAGATATTTTCAATGAATAGACCCTTAGTGTTCCAAAATTCTATCATGCAATCTTCTGAGTCATTTCCATCATCAAGGCCATGTTTTCCAAATACTGATCTTTTTTCATTTCCAAATTCTGCATTCCTATCATTAGTAATTATCAATGCACCTTAAATGCCTGTTTGATCAACCTCAGACTGCAGCTGCTCATCTGTCAGTTTGTCATAACATGGTGTCTTGTGAGTTACTGTGATGCTGGAGTCTGTACATCTGGTATTCCAAATGCCAGCATAATCACCAAGGATGAATACCTTTCACCAGAATAACTGACCAGTGAAAACTTCATGAATAGGGAGAGCTCTGGCAAGATGGTGGAATAGGCAGACAAACTACACAGACCCTCTATGACAAATCAATGAGAAACCAATTGAAACCAACACAGGTTATCCTGGAACCCTGAGCTTTGAAGGTAAGGATAAAAAAAAAAAAAGTTGATTAAATACCAACTAGTATAAGAACCTGAATGAAACAGTGAGTACGGAGACAAACGGAGCAGCAGACTGCAGGGTGGCTTGAGGGCACAGCCATTTTGAATATTTCCTGGTAGCAACCTAAGAATTGGTTCTGCTCACTAAGGACTGCACAGACAAGGACTGCTTTGGTGCCTGACAACCAGAAAGGAAAACAGTGAAGAAGGCAACAAACAGATCTGTGGACTGCCAGTGGCTGTCCTGAGGAGGCAGTCATTTTAAAGATATACAAGTGGTATTCTTAACTGGAGGGCCACCTACGAATAGGCTCCACTTGCTGAGGACAGCACAGGAAACCACACTGGAAAGACTAGAAATCTGCAATATTCCCCTTGTTATTCTTATACCCCACACCTTCTTGGTGAACAGAGGTGTGACCATCCCCTTGCTCCACCCACTTTCTTGGCCAGCAGGAATTCCATCCAATCCTGTGCCCTGACAAAGCCTGGGTGCTACACCCTGTCCACCACAATTTTATTTTTATTTACTTTTAAATTATTCTTTTTATCTTGTTCCTTTCATCATTTTTTTTCCTCCTTCACATCCTTAGTTCTTGCTTTTTTTTCTCTTCCCTTTTCCTGCTTCCCTTTTTTTCCTTTCTTTTGATTCTTCCCATCTTTGTTTTTCCTTTTGCAGTTTTCCCATTTTTTTCTTTACTAGTCTTTTGCTCTTGCTCTTTTCTCTCATTCCTCCTTCCCCAGATAGTGTGGCTTTTGTTCTCTTTTTCTCATTATCTTTCTTTTATCCTTTTTTTAAATATATATTT
>NW_006921914.1:139837-142901 GCF_000298275.1 Orycteropus afer afer
TTTTATTTTTATTTTGTCTAACTGTGTGGGAGACAGCAACCATTCCACCACAACACAACACACCTGTACCTCCTTAAGCCCCACCCACTGAGTGAGGGCCACCATTTGCTTTTGGATCAATTGACTAATGACAGACAGTGACCAATACCAGCTAAACTCACCCTCAACTGCTCTATATGAACAGCTAAAATAGATATGTGCACACATTCTCATTCTCTACCATACCCACCAGGAGAGAGGTGGTGAATTCCTAAGTGCTAACAACTAATGAATAGAGGATCACAGTACCCTACTCACACACATATATCAAAACAAAATAAAAGGAAAAGAAACATCTTGGGTGAATCACATCAACATACAAAAAAACCCAAACTCACTGCTGTTGAGTCAAACCTGACTCATAGCAACCCCTCCTTGGATTTCTGAGGCAGTATCACTATGAAGTAGATTGCCCAACCTTCCTTCCGAGGAGTGGCTGGGGAGTTTGAACCACCAGCCTTCTGGTTAGCAGTCAAATGCCTTGGGCATCATGCTACTAGAGCTCCTACATCATCAACATAGGAGCACAAATTAAACATAAACACACCACCACAATGCTTCAGAGACAACAGCCCATCACAGGCCACAGAAAGAAGGAACATAAAGTAGTAGAAAAAAAGGACCTGAAAGCAAACCCAGAAAACATCCCTGAGGAAGAAACAGCACTGGAACTCTCTGATAAATAATTCAAAAGAATTGTATTTGGATACTTTCAGCAGATTGAGAAACAGATCAAGGAAAACACTGACAAAATTAAGGAAAACACAGAAAAAACTCTAGGAAAACAACACAAGAACAGATTGACAAAATAATAAAAAAATTAGAAACAATACAAATACAATGAATAGAAATCCAGATTAATAGTATGATTTCAGAATTATATAGCACATTGAATGAGGAAAAGAGTAGAATCAAATCAACAGAACACAGAATTAATGAGATTGAAGACAAATATCTCAATACTACTTTGTTAAAAGATTTATCAGAAAAAATATCAAAAGAAAATGAAAAAAGCCTGAGATTCATGTGAGATATCGTCAAGATGAATAACCTACATGTAATCAGAATTCCAGAACAAGAAGAGACAAATGAAACCACTGAGAAATTGTCAAAGATTTGTTAGAAGAGAACTTCCCTGATATGATGAAAGATGAGAATATATCCATTCAGGCAGTCCAAATAACCCCAAACAGGGTAGACCTCAAAAGAAAATCACTAAGTCATGTCATAATAAAACTCAACAAAATCAAATAAAAAGAAATGATCCTGAAAGCAGCATGGGATGAATGAAAAGGTACCTACAAAGGGCAATCAATAAAGTATAAGTTCCTATTTCTCAGAGGAAACCATGCAGACAAGAAGGCAATGGGATGATATATATATAACCTTGAAAGAAAAAAAAAAGTTCCAACTAAGAATTATATACCCAGCAACATTGTCCTGCAAATAATGAGGATAAATTTAGGACATTTACTTATAAGCAGAAATTAAGGAAATTTGTAAAAAAACAGACCAAACTTATGAGAGATGTTAAAGGAAGTCCTTCAGACAGAGAACTAACAACAGTAAACAACAATTGATCATTAATACACATAATGACATAACCCAGATTCCAACCCAGTTGTGGAAGTATCCAAAGTAAAATAAGCTTACAAGACTATAAACCAGGAACAAGAGGCATCAGTTGGTAAATTAGCACTACAAACCAAAAAGAGGAAATACATAGTGTAGTTACAGAACTTCTAAATGGTGAGGAAATCAAGACAATTTCAAGGTAGAACAGATTGTTTTAAACTTCAGAAGAAAATTATAAATCACAGGGTAACCTCAAAGAAAAATAATAAACCTTTGTATCAAAATGAAAAAGAGAACAAGCACAAATATGTAGTTAATAATAAAACAATAACAACAAAGGAGATAATGACATGATTTATAAACAAAATGAGCTCAGCCTAGAAAATTATGGAACAAAGAAATTAGCAACACCACAAAAAAAACACATAGCAAAACAACATCAATAAACTCATAATTGTTTATAATTACACTGAAAGTAAGCGGATTAAATGCAATGCTCAAGAGATGGAGAGTTGCAGACTGAAACAAAAAACATGGGTCATCAATATGTTGTCTACAAGAGGCTCACCTTAGACACAAATAAAAATAAACTAAAAATCAAAAGTTGAAAAATGATAAAACAAGCAAATTGCAACCAAAAAGGGCAGGGGTGGAAATACTAATGTTTTATAAAATGGACTTTAAGGCAAAACCAACCTAGAGACAAGGAAGGACATTATATAATAATTAAAGGATCAATTGAGCAAGAGGTCATAGCCATAGTAAATATCTATAAACCCAATGAAAGAGCCCCCAAAATACATAAATCAGACATTAACAGAATTGAAATGAAAAATAGCTGACTCCACAGCAATAGTAGGGTCTTTAATAGGCAATCTACTTCCATAGTGATACTGCCTCAGAAACCCCAGGAGGGGTCACTATGAGTAGGATCTGACACCATGGCAGTGTGTTTGAATTTGAGAAGAGACAGAACAACTGGAAAAAAACTCAACAAAGATGCAGAAGAGCTAAACAATATGATCAATCAACTTGACCTCATAGATATCTACAGAGCATTTCACACAACAACAATAAAATATACATTCTTTTCCAGTACACATGGAACATTCTCCAGGATAAACCATATCTTAGGCCATAAAGCAAGTCTCAGTAAATTTAAAAACATTGAAATACTGCAAAGCATATTCTCAGATCACAATGCTATAAAATTAGGAATCAACATTAGGAAGACCAATGGAAATAGAGGAAATGCATGGAAACTGAATAACACTCTCCTTGAAAATGACTGGGTAATAGAAGAAATACAAAATGAAGTTTTAAAATTCCTTTAATCAAAAGAATCAACACACCAAAATCTTTGGGACACAGCAAAAGTAGTGATCAGGAAGCAATTTATAGCAATAGATGCACACATCAAAAAAGAAGAAAGAGCTAACATCAACACCTT
>NW_006921914.1:143001-144404 GCF_000298275.1 Orycteropus afer afer
AAAAAAAAAAAACTTACTGTCAAGAGAAGAAAAGAATTAAAGATTCAAGCAGAAAGAAATGAAACAGAAAATAGAAAGACAATAGAAAAAAGCCACAGGACTAGAAGTTGGTTCTTTGAAAAGATTAACATCAGCAGACGACTGGCAAATTTAACAAAGGAAAAGAAGGAGAAGATACAAATAACACCAATAAAAATGAAATAGGTGATGTCACAACCGAACCAACAGAAATAAAAAAGAATAATACTAGGATACTATGAAGAACTGTACTTCAACAAATATGAAAACCTAGAAGAAATGGACAGATTCTAGCAGAAGAAATTAAATAAGTCATAAAAAAAAAAAAACTAACAAAAGAAAAAAAGGTCCTGGCTTCAATAGTTTCAATTGAGAATTCTCCCTATCATTCAGACAAGAGCTGACACTGATCCTACTCAGACTATTCTAGAACATAGACAAGGAGGGAATCCTCCCAAATTCATTTTATGAAGCAAGCATAACCCTGATACCAAAACCAGGCAAAGACACCACTGGAAAGGAAAACTACAGACCAATATACCTCATGAATAAAGATACAAAAATCTTCAACAGAATCTTAGCCAATAAAGCAATTATATATCATGACCAACTGGGATTCATATCAGATATGCAAGGATGGTTCAACATTAGAAAAATAATCAACAAAATCCATCACATAAGTAAAATAAAGGAAAAGAATCCCATAATCATATCAATAGATGCAGAAAAGACATTTGATAAAATCCAATACACATTCTTGACAAAAACTCTCACAAAAATAGGAATGGAAACTTAATTCCTCAACATAATAAATGGCATATATGCAAAACTAACAGCCAACATTTTTCTCAATGGAGAGAGACTGAAACCATTCCCCTTGAGAACAGGAACAAGATAAGGATGCCCTCTATCTCCACATCTATTCAACATTGTATTGAAAGTCCTAGTCAGGACAATAAGGCAAGAAAGGGAAATCAAAGGCATCCAAATTGGTAAGGAAGAATTAAAACCATGCCTATTTGCAGATGATATGATCCTGTATATAGAAGACCCAAGAGACTTAGCAAGAAAACAACTGGAACTTATTGAAAGATTTAGCATAATGACAGGATACAAGAGCAACATACAAAAATCAGTTGGAATCCTATACACAAGCAAAGAGGTCTCTGAAAGGGAATCAATATTATTTACAGGAGCTACCAAAAAAATAAAATATTTGGGAATAAATCTTACCAGGAACACAAAAGACCTATACAAAGAAAAATACAAAACACTACTTCAAGAAAATATAAGAGATCTACATAAATGGAGGAACATACGATGCTCGTGGATAGGAAGATTAAACGTTGTAAAAATATCAATACTACCCAAAGCAATCTGTGCAT
>NW_006921914.1:145959-147452 GCF_000298275.1 Orycteropus afer afer
CTAAGGCACTTGACTGCTAACCAGAAGGCTAGTGGTTCAAACCCACCAGCCACTCCTTGGAAGGAAGGTTAGGCAATCTATTTCCATAGTGATACCACCTTGGAAACCCAAGGAGAGGTCTCTATGAGTCGGGGCTGACTTGACTGCACATAACAACAACAATACAAATGTTGCTGGCAAAACTGGATATCTATTTGCTGAAAAATAAAACAAGATGCATACTTCACACCATACACAAAAACTAACTCCAGATGAATCAAAGATTTAAATGTGAAGCCTAAAACGATAAAGTTCATCAAAGAAAAAATAGGGGCACACTTAGGGGCCCTGATTTATGGTATAAATAGACTATCAAGAATAAACCAAGTTGCACAGATAGCAAAAGATAAACTAGATGATTTGGACCTTCTAAAAATTAAATTCTTATGTGCATCAAAAGACTTCTCCAAAAGAGTAAAAAGAGAACCTACAGAATGGGAAAAAAATATTTGGCAGTGACATATTGGACAAAGGACTTATCTATAAATGTAGAAAACTCCAGCACCTCAACACCAAAACCACAAACAATCCAATTAAAAAATGGGCAGAAGACATCAACAGACACTTAACGAAAGAAGATTTCAGGCAGCCAACAAACTCATGAAGAAATGTTCGCAATCATTAACCATTAGAGAGATGCAAAGCAAAGCAACCATGAGATAACATCTAACCTCAGCGTTAATAGCAAAGTTCAACAAAACAGAAAATAACAAATGCTAACTAGGATGTGGAGAGATTGGGACTCTCAAACACTGCTGGTGGGACTGTAAAATCATACAACCACTGTGGAAATCAGTTTTTTAAACAGTTGGAAACAGAAATACTATTTGATTCAGCACTCTGATTACCAGGTATATATCCTAAAGAAGTGTGAACCAGGACATGAATAGATATATATGTACACCCATGTTCCTGGCAGCACTATCCACAACAGTAAAGAGATGGAAACAAACTAAATCCCCACCAACCGAGGAATGGATAAACTAACTGTGGTACACACAAAAATTGGAATACTATGTGACCTGAAAGAAAAATGTAGAATCTGGGAAACAACACATAACATGGATAAACTTGGAGGACATTATGCTGAGTGAAATAAATCAACCACAGAAGAACAAATATTGTATTAGTCCACTATTGTAAAATGTCAAGGAAACAGTTTATACAGAGAAGGAAACTTTCTTTGTTGGTTACCAGGGATGGGAGGGGAGGGGAAGGAAAATACCTAGATAGATTGGAAAAAAAAAATTATATCTATATATTGTTGTTGTTGTTGTTATTTGCCGTCGAGTCGGCCCAGACTCATAGCGACCCCTCCTTGGGTTTCCGAGGCAGTTATCACTATGGAAGTAGCATTGCCCAACCTTCCTTCCGAGGAGTGGCTGGTGGGTTTGAACCGCCAGCCTCCTGGTTAGCAGTCAAGTGCCTTAGGCACTATGCTACCAGAGCTCCCT
>NW_006921914.1:147687-149275 GCF_000298275.1 Orycteropus afer afer
TACCAGGGGAAGGTGGTTTGGCGAAAGGGGAAGCTTTTGTTTGGGGACATAGAGATTATGCTAATGGTGGTGGAATATTTTGGAAAAGGATAGCAAGGTGGCAGAACGTGAAAAATGTCATCAATGTCCCTGAATTGTAAAGGTAGAAGTCGTTTATGTCTTATTGTGTATGTTTTCACCACAATAAATGTAAAAAGAAAAATAAAAACTTTATGAATAGCAGTGGAACATTGTCTGATATAGTGTTGGAAGATGATACCCTCAAGTTGGAAGGCACTCAAAATAAACTTGGATGGGGTTGACCTTAATTAATTTGAAGAAGCAAAGTTTTGGGGGCCTTCATTTGCTGATGTGACAGAACTCAAAATGGAAGCAGCTGCAAACACACACTATAGTAGTCAGAATGTGGAATGCATGAAATATTAATCTAGGAAAATTGGAAGTCGTCACAAATGAAATGGAACACTTGAAGATTATCCTAGGCATTAGTGAGCTGAAATATACTTGTATTGGCTGTTTTCAATTGGACAATCATATGGTCTCCTATGCCAAGAATGACAGATTAAAGAAGAATGGCACTTAACTCATTGTCACAAAGAAAATTAGAAGATCTACCCTGACGCAAAACACTCTCAGCGAGAAAATACTATCCATACGTCTATAAGAAAGACAAGTTACTATAACTGTTATTCAGATTTGTGCACCAAACACTAGTGCCAAAAATAAAGAAATTGAATATTTTAATGAGCTGCTGCCATCTGAAATTGATCAAAACATGCAGTCAAGATTCATTGACCCCCAGCCCTAGACTACCACTAATCGATGTTCTTTCTCTTTGTATCTGACTATTCTCAACATTTCATATATGGAATCATATAACATGTGGACTCTGTAATTGACTTATTTAATTTAGTATATATTTTCAAGTTTCATCCATGTTGTAATATGTATCATTACTTTATTCATTTATAATGCCAAGTGATATTTATTCCATTGTATCAAAAGAAAAGCACATTTTCTTCAGCTATTCGTAGTTAAAACACTCTGGTGGTGCAGTGTCTAAGGCATTTGACTGCTAACTTGATTACGGTTCAACTCCACCAGCTGCTCTGTGGAAGGAAGATCATCTATCTAATTCCATAAAGAAACCTAGTGGAGGTCACTATGAGTCAGAATTGGCACTCAATGGCAGTGAGTTTGGCTTTTACTTTGGTATTCATAATTTGAACAGTAGTATTTTTAGACTTATTGGCTATGATGAATTGTGCTGCTATATACATTTGTGTATCTATGTAGGACTTACCTTATCTTAAATGATCATCTTTTCTAAAACTTTGTTGTCTGGTGCCTACCACTATAATGTAAACTCTGTGAGGATAAAGACTGTTTTCCCAGTTTTTAAAACAATGTTTAGAGCATAATTGTCCAAAAATAAATGGCACAATAAACTTTCTTATTGTACGTCAATGCCACAGAAATGATGCAGCATATTGTATTAATTATTAAATTCATGATATGCTTCATTGTAAAACATTTCAGCACAAAGTAGTTTTTAGTGAATGATGCAATGAGTGCATTTACATGCTAT
>NW_006921914.1:149375-152228 GCF_000298275.1 Orycteropus afer afer
TTACAATTTTTTTGGAAGTTTTTCATTAACACAGACCATCACAAGACTTCCACCTTTAGTTATGCTTGGTAATTTTGATTGGTCTACGTAAAGCATTTCTAAATTTTCTTATCACATAAAAATAAATAATTTATTGATGCTATACCTGACATGTGCACTGTGTCCAAAATTTCTATGGTTACAAATATAGCTAACTGGATGATAATATTTATATCTGTGCTTTCATCAGTTGCATTAGAAAATGCCACAAATGATTTAACTTTTTCAGGCAACTTATTCTAAGTTCTCATCTGTAATTTCAAAATGGTAAATAATAGCATTTCTAGTTAGACATATTTACAAATACTTGATTATGATTAGGACACAATGCCTTCGTACAAACGCTACACCCTTTGATAAATTGCATCTCAATAAAGCTCTTGATACTTGGGAATATTTTCACTTATGCATAACAATTTTTTGTAGCACAATTCCTTATTTCATTGTCATTAATAAACAAAATGTTAATATTTCAGTCCTTTTATAAAATTCATTAAATTATTCATAATAGGTTTCATAGTAGTTTTGTTTCATAATGGCAGCAAAGGTTGCATTCTTTGAAATGGACACTTTATTTTCATTTTGAGGATGTAGCAATATCCTGCACTTTCACAAAGATATATTCTTTATCCCATTTTTTTTCTTGTAGTTCACTCTGGTTTTGATTCTCTCTTTTCCATTTTGATAGAAACATGGATGTAGAAAAATATCTCTTGACTACAAAATAAAAAAAAATGCAAATTATCCTGTGCCTGCAAAAAACTTATCCTGTTTTGTCTACAAAACAACTGGGAGTGTTTGACATTAATGAAAATTGGAAACCTCACCTTTAATTAAAAGGCAAAGTTCCAATCATCTTCCTATGTACCCTCCCACAATAAGCTAAGATATAAGCTACATGACAGTTGTGGCATTGTCTATTTTATTCACTGCTGCATTTCCACAATGTACAAGATGTTTTGGCTCTCAATCAATATTTAAGAGATGAAAGCATTTAAAGAACCTATAATTTCTCTATAGGAAGACAAATTTTTGGGAAAGACAAACTCAGGTATTTTATTATACTCTACAATGCTTATCAAAGAATTTCAATCTAATAACTGTTAAATAAATATCTAATTTAACTGAGGTTCTAGAATTGAAAATGTTAATAACTTCAAGAAACTTTTCATAGGATAGCAAATTCCAGAATGGCAGAATAATGACCTCTGAAAATTTTTTCTTCCATAAAAGCAAAGGGACACTGTCAAAAAAATTGTCATAGTCAAGTATTTCAGAATTCTGGAGATTAAGGAAAGACTTGCAACAATCTGAGAAAAATTTATCTAAGAAATACAGTTGAATAGCAGTAAAACCAGTGAACTTGTGGCATTTTAACTTGTCCAATTCACACCCCTTTTCCACGGTCTGCAGTAGACTTGAAGACAAATATCCCTGCAATTAGTATAGTAATGAAAAGCAGCAATCTAATAGACACTGGAGAATTGAAGAAGCTTCAAGTTCCCAAAAAGCACCATTCCAATAGAAGATTTAGGCTGGCAGAAGAATCAGCAAATTTAAAGAAACTCCTATTGAGATTATCCTGTCTGAGAAATTAAAAAAAAAAAAAAAGTTACTACCAAGTCCATTTTGACTCATGGTGACCCATGAGTGTCAGAGTAGAACCATAGTCCATAGAGTTTTCAATGGCTACTTTTTCTGAAGTAGATAATTGGGCTGAATTGAAACACCAGCCATTCAGTTAGCAGCCCAATATGTCAACTGTTTTTTTTTTTTTTTTTTACTCTGGGATTACATCTGAAAAATAGAAAGAAACATGCTGATGAAACATGAACAGAGTCTTAGAGCTATGTGGGAAAGAAAAGAAACATACCAATAAATTCTCAGAAAGAGACATTGTGAGATTATATGTGTCCCGAAACTAAGGGAAGCAAAACATAGAATTAAAGGAAGAGACATATCATGCAATAATGATAACTGCAGACTTCAATACCCCACATTCAATCATAAACACAACAACTGGACCAACAATCAACACATGAATAGAAGACAAGAACAGTCCTATAAACTAACTAGACCTAACAGAAATCTATAGAACATTCACCAACAGGAGAATACATGTTTTCTTTCTGTTTGCTACTGCCCTCAAAATAACCACTACCATAGATTCTAATAGCCTAGGGTGGTTTTGCAACTATATTTGTCATAAATAAAACTATGTAGTATGTACTTTTTAAAAAAAGTTTGCCTTCTATTGCTCAATGCTGTTTGTGAGATTCATTTACATTTTAGTTTTCATTTATTTCTCATTTCTTTATAGTCAGTATACTATACATTTATACATTCCACTGTGGATGGACATTTAGATAATCCCTAGTTTTTGAGCTATTTTGAATAATATTGATGTGAATACATCAAGGTGCATCTTAGTAAATGTATATAGTTATTTATGTTGAGTATTGGCTTCAAATTGTAAAAATGGTGCAGTGGTGTCTGAACTTGTCTACATTCAGGGGGAGATAGAGAGAAAATTAATTTCAAAAAACAGCCCAAAGCTTATTCCTATGAGGTGGAGGTCAGCTTTCTTCCTCTTTCCAACTGTTTGTAGCAAATCTGATGCCAGCCATCCTTCCCATGGCACTCTACACTTCTCTGTTGGCTTTGATAATTCATTGCAATAAACAAAACAAAAACCAAACTCACTGCTGCCGAGTCAGATCCGACTCATAGCAACCCCTCCTTGGGTTTCTGAGGCAGTATCACTACGGAAGTAGATTGCCCAACCTTCCTTCTGAGGAGTGGCTGGTGGGTTTG
>NW_006921914.1:152328-163580 GCF_000298275.1 Orycteropus afer afer
TTGAACCGCCAGCCTTCTGGGTAGCAGTCAAATGCCTTAGGCACCACACTACCAGAGCTCCCAATATTCACTTAGAACTCACAGACTTTACTCACAATTATGGCATTTATGAGGGAAGTAACAGGCTACAATTCAGGATCAGGAATGACTCAGAATACAGTTCTTCAGTCAGGATTGCTTCTCTTGAGCTTTGTTCACAGACAGGCCACTCTATTGGCCCTCAACCCTTGGCTGGCCTCTGCCCTGCTCCTGGAAAGTGCTACAAAGCTCTTTATCTCTGCCAATAAGTGTTCAGAGGCACCACACTACACCAGTTAGCCTTCTACCTGAAGGTGCTTGACTCTCTGAATCTGTGTCAGGACATTCACTGCAGCCATCTTGTCCCAGGGGCTAGAATGCTCACTGTGCCATCATTTGCCAGTCTCCAAATTCTGCTGCTACCATTTCTCTGCTGTTGCTTTTCACCATGTTGCACCATCTCCATTGTTAAAGCTCTGTCTCCCTAGTCTAGGATGTTCTCAGCCAAAGGTCCCCAAGTTCAAATGACGTGCTCTGTTGTCAGTAATTCTTCTTGTTATTAGTGAGGTCCCCTCCCTCCACTTCTGGGATTGTCTTTCTTTAAGCCTAACAGAATGGCAAAACTGACCAATCCCCTCATTAGGTCCCACAAACCTTACTTGCACTTTCCCACTCCCAAAAGGGTTCCATGCACCTTATTTGCATTATTAGCAGGATGTTCAATCACCTTGGTAAGTCACAAACTCCTTATCTGCATAGTTCTATCCAATCACTTAATGGAGTCACAAGATCATGAATGACTAGAATGTTCATTTTACATAATTCACTGAACTCTTTTGGATATATTGCTAAGAGTGAAATAGCTGGATCATAGAGTATGCATATGTTTCACTTTATAGATAACACCAAATACCTCCATTACAAGTGTATGAAAATTTTAATGGCTCCATATCTTTGCCTATGTTTTGTATTTACTGTATCTTTTCATTTTGACTATTCTAGTGGGTTTTTCTTACATTTCATTGTTGTTTCAAAGTTTTCAGAAGGGACCAGTCCCTGGAGAAAGACATGAGGCTTGGTAAAGTAGTTGTTGTTGTTGTTATGTGCCGTCGAGTCAAACCCGACTCATAGCGACCCCTCCTTGGGTTTCCGAGGCAGTATCACTAGGGAAGTAGGATTGCCCAACCTTCCTTCCGAGGAGTGGCTGGTGGGTTTGAACCGCCAGCTGTCTGGTTAGCAGGCAAGTGTCTTAGCCACAATGCTACCAGAGCTCCCCTGGTAAAGTAGAGAATCAGTGAAAAAAAGGGAAGAATCTTAATCAGATGGATTGACATAGTGGCTGCAAAAATGGACTCAAAACAGCAATTATCTTGAGCATGGTACAGAACCAGGCAACATTTCATTCCATGACATTTCATTGATTTCTTTCAGTATCATTTTGAACTGACATATCTAACAACTCTCAGTGTGCTTACTCTACATCAGTATCACACTGTTTTAATTACTAAAGTTTATTGTTGTTGTTGTTGTTATGTGCTGTCGAGTTGGACCTGACTCATAGCAACCCCTCCTTAGGTTTCTGAGGTGGTATCACTACAGAAGTAGATTGCCAAACCTTCCTTCCGAAAGTTTAGCAGTACATTTTAATTTTAACAAGGAGCAGTAGAAATCTTCCATCATAATTAATTTCTTATAAAAATGTTCTTAACTATTCTCACTTTTTTGATCTTCTATAAGAAATTTAGTCATATTTTTTCTAGTTCAAAAGAGAGTCTATTAAATTTTAGTTAAAGTCACATTATTAATTTGGAAAGAACAGATATTCTTACATTTTTACAGTATTAATTCTATCTGAAAATATATAAACAAATACATATATGAAAATATATAGATATCTTTATTTATTCAGGCTTTTCTGTTGATCAGTAATTATTTTCTTTGTTTAGTACTGAACATTTTCATTTAAAAGATTTTTTAGTTATTTTGTAATTTTTGTTGTTGCTGTTAATAGAATTTGGAGGATAATTGTACCTGTTCCCTAGAAGATAGGAACACTGTTGATTTTTATTTACTCATTTTGTAAATGGCTACTTTCTAAATTTTCTTATTAGTTTACAATTTTGTCAGTTGATTCTCTTGAGGTTTGCTTTTATAATATTCTAAATATTTTTTAACCAAGAAACTATTTAGAATAGTGATGTTTCAACTTACAAATAATTTGGGGACTTTTTTTTTTAATTCAGTGTTAAGTTCTGGTTTCATTGCATTGTGGTCAAAGAATAATGGCCTCAAAAAGTTTGCTTCCTAAAATTTATAGATGCTTTATTTGTAGTTTAGAAAATAATAACACTTTGTAAATATTTTATAGAAAATTTTTAAAAAAGAAGGGGATTCTTGGAAGATGGTGATAGTAACAGAGGCATAGTTTTAGATACTTCTAAATTCCCACATTGAAATAAAGAAAAACAGAAACAAATATCTAGGAGAAATATTAGAACTAAACTATGCAACAAGTTTTCCCCTGAAATTTCAAAGTACATATGAATGCAAACAAATTATTCAACAACTATGAAATCTGCATACTATCAGCAACTGGAAAGAGCAGAAGGATACAACAGGGTTTCAAACAAACTTGAGAACCAGAAGAATCCAGGACTAGTCAACTGAAAAGTTAAATAGGCCAATTTGGAAATACAAGTCTAATTTGTCAGAGGTTTTTTCTGCTCTGGGCATCCCCGGGTGGTGGAAATGATTAACATGCTCAGGTGCTAACTGAAAGATTGGTGGTTCTAGTCTACTCAGAGGCACCTTGGAAGAAAAACCTGACAATCTACTTCTGAAAAACAAGCCATTGAAGACCCTATGGAGTACAGTTCTACTCTGACACAAATGGGATTGCTATGAGTTGAAATTGGCTATACTCCAACTGGTTGACTACTCTAATAATGGGTAAATGAAAGATTCTCAAAGTACTTTTTGAAGGATTACATCAATCTGTTGGATAGTGTTGATCAAGAGCAGTCTGTGAGCCAACTCAGGTCTGTAATCTGATTTTGCTCTTGATCAACATTATCCAACAGAACTTTTCTGCAGTGATGGAAATGTTCTTTGTCTGCACTGTCCAGTACAGAAGCCATTTGTGACTGTTGACAACTTGAAGTATGACTAATGCGAGCTCCTTTAATGTGAGGGAGGTACTGCATTTTTTATTTGATTTGATTTTAACTTAAATTATAAAGCTTTAAGTGCTTGGTCCTACCATATTGGATAACACATCTATCTTAAGTTCGACCCAAAATGGGTCTGGAGGATGTCTTGGATGGTCAGGTGCAGCACAAAGAAGTGAGAATCATGCAGGAAGGCCAAAGAAGAAACAGAATTTTGTAATCACTTGTCCCAGAGAAGAATCTACAGCATGACTGGACTTAGGGACACAGAGGTAACAAGCCAAAACTATAAGAGAGGGCTAGCATTCTGGGATCTCGGATTCAGCACATAGTAATGTCTTTAAAAATCTGTGCTGGAAGTGCAATTGGAATGCTCCTTAGAAATGAGAATGGCCAGCCTTCATCTCTCATACTTTGATCATGTTTCCAGAATGGACCAGTCACTGGAGAAAGATAGCATGTTTGATAAAGTAGAGGGTCAGCAAAAAGGGAGAAGACCCTTAGCAACATGGATTGACACAGTGGCTGTGACAATGGGCTCAAGCATAGCAGGATGGTACAAGACCAGGCAGTGTTTCATTCTGCACAAAAGGTCATTATGAGTTGGAGAAAACTCAGCACCACCTAACAACAACAACAGCAACATCAATCTAACCCCTATATACTCTCGAAACTGGCCTTCCAGGGCTCCCTTCCATGGCAAGGCTCTACACCAACAATGGAAACGGATCAAGAAAAAGACAATGAAAACAAAGGAAAGAAAAAGTCCAAATAAAGTGAAGGAGAGGAACAGTGTCAGGAAATTTCAGAAAAGAGGCATATTTTTTAACACTTCATGAAAACAGAAGAAGAATCTTTAAAAATTGAAAAAAGTGACCATAAACTATGCTTATACTGCTTACTATAGGTTTACGAAATCTATCTTCACATAAAAAGAAGAAAAGGGAAAGTAATGAGATGAATTTTAAAAACTAAGAAAATAGGTAACAGACTTTAAGAAAGAAATAAAAATAATATTAAAATACTGATTTTAGAAACTTCCAGAAATGCAGGCTGGATTCAGAAGATGATGTGGAATGAGGGATATCACTGCTGATGTCAGATGGATCTTGGATGAAAGCAAAGAATACCAGAAAGATGCTTACTTGAGTTTTATTGACTATGCAAAGGTATTAGATTGTGTGGGTCATAACAAATTATGGATAGCATTGAGAAGAATGGGAATTCCCGAACACTTAATTGTGCTCATAAAGAACTTGTACACAGACCAGCAGGCTGTTGCTTGAACAGAATAAGGTGACATTGCATGGTTTTAAATCAAGAAGAGAGTGAGTCAGGGTTGTATCTTTTCACCATACTTATTCAAACTGTATGCTGAACAAATAATTTGAGAAGCTAGACTATATGAAGAAGAACTTGGCATCAGGATTGGAGGAAGACTCATTAACAACCTGTGTTATGCAGACAACACAACTTTGCTTGCTGAAAATTAGGATGACTTGAAACACTTACTGATGAAGATTGAAGACTACAGTCTGTAGTATAGATTACACCTCAATATAAAGAAACCAAAAATCCTCACAATGGGATCAATAAGCAGTATCCTGATAAATGGGGAAAAGATCAAAGTTGTCAAAGACTTCATATTACTTGGTTCTACAATCAACACCAATGGAAGCAGCAGTCAAGATATCAGATGTCGTATAACATTGGGCAAATTTGATGCAAAGGACCTATTTCAAGTGCTGAAGAGAAAAGATGTTTCCTTGAAGACTACGTGCACTTGACACAACCCATGGTATTTTCAATCACTTCATATGTATGTGAGAGCTGGACAATGAATAAGGAAGACTGAAGAAGAGTTGATTCTTTGGAGTTGTGGTGTTGGCAAAGAATTCTGAAAGTACCATGGACTGCTAAAAGAACTAACATATTTGTCCTGGAAGAAGTGCAGCCAGAATTCTCCTTGGAAGAGAAAATGACCAGACTTTGTCTTACCTACTTTAGTCATGGTGTCAGAAGGGACCATTCCCTGGAGAAGGATATCATGTTTGGCAAAGTGAAGGGACAACAAAAAAGGGAAGGCCCTCAATGAGATAGATCGACACAGTGGCTGCAGTGATAGGCTCAGGTATAGAAAAGATTGTGGGGCTGGCACATGACCAGGCAGTGTTTCATTCTGCTGTACATGAGGTTGCTTTAAGTAGGAGATGACTCAATGGTAGCTAACAACAATCTTAGAAATGAAGAGTAAGGAGGCAGAGACAAGATGTTGTACTGCTAGCAAAATTCACCAATTCCTTCATCAAAAAGATCTCAAAATATGAGTGAAACAGATACAAACTTGGAGTTTTTAGCATCAAATAAGAAGTTAAAGACTAGTGCTGATTAGGATGGGAAGTAGACCAGTATTAGTGACTGGGGGAAAAGAAGAGGCAAAACAGTCTGAAGTAGAAGCATCAGGAATACAGATGAAAAAGCTGACAATGAGTAGAAAAATGAAGAAGAATTTCACGGAAGCCACACAGCAATAACAACAGAGTGTAGATAGATCGGTAGGAATTCAAGGAGAAGGACATTAACTTTCCATTAATCAGCCATTTCTACTGCACGGACCACCTCAACTAACAAACAAACACCACTATCATCTCCTACAACACTGAAGTAACAACAGATGGTGGACAACATGTATTCATCCCAACTGCAGCTTCCCTTCATGTCAAACAGAGACCCACATTTACATTCCCATCAATCACTCCACCAATCAGGATATAGCTGGGGAATGCTTCAGTGCTGCCAAGTTAACCACAAAAGGAACACATCTGCTCCACTCTTTCATATATAATGAAACAAACCAACACATAATCAACAAATAAAAACAACAATTTCAAAATGTCTCAAGACAACAGACAACTTCAATTCAAACAAAGAAATAGGACAAGATAGCAAAAGTAAATAAAGAAAATAAAGAACTAAGAAATCTCCCCAAGGAAGAACAGGTAATAGAACTACCGGAGAAGGAATTAAATAAATAAATAAATATACAGAAAATTCCAAGAGCTCAAGGAAACCATAAACAGAAGCAAAGACTGACGATGCATTTGAAGAATTCAGGAAAATGATTCAAGGACAATATGACAAAATAAATAGAGAATAAGAAATCATACAAAAACAAGAAAAGGATATCCAAAAGATGAACACAAAAATTACAGAGGTAATTTCTGTCCATTCAAAGGACAGAAATGTAGAACTGAATTGGCTGAGGAACATATATCCCAGCTAGAAGACAAATTCCTTGACATCAGCTTGTATGAGGAAAAATCAGGTAAGAAAATCAAGAGAAATAAGGAAAAGCTAACAGTTATTTGGGGTAATATAAAAAGAAATAACATATGCCTGATTGGAATCCCAGAACAAGAGGAGGGGGGAAAAAAACACTAAGAAAATTGTTGAAGACCTGTTAACAGAAAACTTCCCCAATATCATGAAAGACAAAAAGATATTCAACCAAGAAGTTCAATGAACCCCATATAGGATATAACTAAAGATAAAGTCACAAAGACATATCATAACCAAACTTTCCAAAACCAAATACAAAGAAGGAATCTTGAGAGCAGCTCCAGAAAAATGAAATGTTACCTACAAAGGGCAACAAATAAGACTAAGCTCTTATTTCTCAGCAGAAACCATTCAGGCACAAAGGCAATGAGATGGCATATAAAAAATCTTGAAGAAAAAACAATGTCAACCAAGAATTATATGTCCAGCAAAACTGTCCCTCAAATATGATGGTGAAATTAGGGCATGCCCAGACAAATAGAAATTAAGGGAATTTGTGAAAACCAGACCAATGCTACAAAGATGCTAAAGGGAATCCTTCCAACAGAAAATCAACAATGGAGACAGTAAACTAAGTATAAGACTTGTGACAAAACCACTCAGAAACCAACCCTGGAAAAGAATTATCAAATATAAAATAAGCTTACAAAATGGGAAATAGAGAACCAGAGGAATAAATCTGTAAATGATACTAACTGAAAAACAAATAGAGGGAATAAACAGTACAATTACAAAACTTACATATGGAGAGGAAGTCAAGTTGATGTCAATATAGAACAGAATGATTTTAATTTAAGATTTTACTACAGTGTAACCACAAAGATGATTAGTAAACCTGCTAACCAAAATAAGAAAGGAGAAAATCACAGGAACTTATTAAACATGAAAGCAATAATAATAAATAAATGGGAAAGAAAATTTGATAACAAAATGAATTCAGTACAAAAAATACTTAGAACAAAGAAACGATCAGCATAACACACACACACATACACACACACAAGAACAGTAAATTCATACCTATCATTAATAATGGGAGCTCTGGTGGCATAGTGCCTAAGGTATTTGACTGCTAACTAGAAGGCTGGTGGTTCTAACTCACCAGCGACTCCTCGGCAGGAAGATTGGGAGATGTACTTTCATAGAGATACCATCTTGGAAACCCAAGGAGGGATTACTATGAGTAAAATCAACTCAATGACACTGAGTTTAGTTTTTTGAGTTAATTAATAACACTAATGTGAAAGGATTCAATGCACCTGTTAAGAGAAAGAGAGTGGCAGATTGAATAAGAAACCAAGACTCATCGATATGCTATATACAGGAGGCTCACCTTAGGCACAAAGATAAAATTAAAGAAAATATCAAAGGATGGAAAATATATATCAACCTAATGACAACCAAAATAAAACAGAAAGAGTGGCAATATTAATTTCTGATAAATAGATTTCGGGACAAAACTGAGCATAAGAGAGAAGAAGGGCATTATATAATGAAAAAAGTGTCAATAGACCAAGAGGACATAACCATAATAAATATCTATCCACACAATGAAAATCTTCAAAATAAAAAGCAAACATTAGCTGAACTGAAAGGAGAAATAGACAATACTACAATAATAGTAGGAGACTTTAACACACCGCTTTCAATGAAGGACAGAACAAATAGGAAAAAAAAAAAAAACTCAACAAAGCTACAGATCTCAATAACCCAATCAACCAATTTGATCTCATAGAAATGTACAGAGCACTCCACCCAGCAAAAGAACAATACACATTCTTTTCCAGTGCACATGGATCATTCTCCAGAATAGACCATATGTTAGGCCTCAAATCAAGCTTCGATAAATTTAAAAACATAAAAATTTTACAAAGCTTCTTCTCAGATCAAAACACTATAATATTAGAAATCAAGAATAGGAAGACCAGAGGAAAAAAAAATCAAATACATGGAAACTGAATAACACTGCTTAAGAACCACTGGGTAATAGAATAAATAAAGTGTGAAAAAAAAATTCCTAGGAACAAATGAAATGAAAACACAACATACCAAAACCTCTGGGACAGGGAATAGAGCATCCAGAGGTCAATTTAAAGCAATTAATGCACATATCAAAAAAGAAGAAAGAATAAAAATCAACACTTTAGCCAAACAACTTCAACAGTTAGAAAAAGAGCAACAAAAGAAGCCTTCATTCTACAGAAGAAAGGGAACAATAAAGATCAAAGCAGAAATAAATGAAAGATGAAAAATAGAGAAAAATCAATGAAACAAGAAGCTAGTTCTTTGAAAAGGTTAACAAAATCAACAAACCACTGACAAATTAAACTAAGGAAAAGAGAGAGAAGATGCAAATAGCATGAATAACAAATGAAATGGGAGACATCACAACAGAATCAACTGCAATAAAAGAGATAATAACAATACTATGAAGAACTGTACTCCAACAAGTTAGAAAACCTAGAAGAAATGGACAAATTCCTAAAAACACAAGACCTACCTACACTACCACAAAGTGAGGTAGAAAATTTGAACATACTCATAACAAAGAAAGAAATTAAGAAGGTCATAAAAAGAACTCCCCACAAAAAAAGACCTGGTCCAGATGACTTTACTGGAGAATTCTATTGAACATTCAGAGAAAAAATAACATCTATCCCACTCAAGATGTTTCATAGAAAAGGATGGCATACTCTGAAGGAAGGTTGGGAATCTACTTCCGTAGTGATACTGCCTCGGAAGCCCAAGGAGCGGTCGCTATGAGTCGGATTTGACTAGATGGCACATAACAACAACAACTCTCAAATTCATTCTATGAAGCAAGCATAACCCTCATTCCAAAACCAGGCAAAGATATCACTAAAAAGGAAAACTACAGACCAATCTGGTAGCATAGTGCCTAAGGCACTTGACTGTTAACCAGAAGGCTGGCAGTTCAAACCCACCAGCCACTCCTCGGAAGGAAGATTGGGCAATCTACTTCCGTAGAGATACTGCCTCGGAAACCCAAGGAGGGGTCGCTATGAGTCGGGGCCGACTCGAAGGCACCTAACAACAACAACAACAACAGACCAATATCCCTCATGAATGTTGTTGTTGTTAGGTGCCTTTGAGTCAGCTCTGCCTCATAGCGACCCTATGTGAAACAGAACAAAACATTGCCCTATCCTGCACCAGCCTCACAACAAGGTATAGCCTTGCTATACCTGATATTGTTGTTGTAGGCACTGTGTCAATCCATCTCATTGAGGGTCTCCACTTTCTTTGCTGACCCTCCACTTTACAAAGCATGATATCCTTCTCTAGGGAATGGTCTCTTCTGACAACATGACCAAAGTAGGTGAGACAAAGTCTGGCCACTCTCACTTCCAAGGAGCGTTCTGGCTGCACTTCTTCCAGGACAGACCTGTTAGTTCTTCTGGTAGTCCATGGTACTTTCAGTATTCTTCCACAACACCATAACTCAAAAGCATCAACTCTTCTTCAGTCTTCCTTATTCATTGTCCAGCTTTCACTTGCATATAACACCACAGGTGGGTTAGATGTTCCTTAGTCTTCAAAGAGACACCTTTCCTCTTCAGCATTTTAAAGAGATCTTTTGCAGCAGATTTTCATAATGCAATATGATATCTGATTTCTTGACTGTTACTTTAATTGGTGTTGATGCTGGAACCAAGTAATATGAAATCTTTGACAACTTCAATCTTTTATTGTTTTGTCACGATGTTGCTTAGTGGTCCGCTTGTGAGGATTTTCATTTTCTTTTTGTTGAGATGTAATCCATACCGCAGACTGTAGTCTTTAGTCTTCATCAGTAAGTGCTTCAAGTCACCTTCACTTTCAGCAAGCAAGGTTGTGCTGTCTACATATCACAGGTTGTTAATGAATCTTCCTTTAATCTGGATGCCAACTCTTCTTCATATAGTCCAGTTTCTCAGATTATTTGCTCAGCATACAGATTTAATAAGTATGGTGAAAGGATACAACCCTGACACACACCCTTACTGATTTTAAATCATGCAGTATCCCCTTGTTCTTTTCTAATGACAGCCTCCTGGTCTATGTACTTGTTCCTTATGAGCACAATGAAGTGTTCTGGAATTCCCGCTCTTCTCGATGTTATCCATAATTTGTATGATACACTCCTTGGAATACTTTTGAATAGTCAATTAAACACAAGTAAATAGGTTCCTTGTGTTTTTTTCTTCCAGGCAAGATCCATCTGACATCAGTGATGATATCCCTCATTCCACGTTCTCTTTTGAATCCAGCTTGTATTTATTGAAGTACCCTGTTGATATACTGCTGCAACTACTTTTGAATTATCTTCAGCAAGATCTTACTTGAGTGTGATATTAATGATACTGTTTGATAGTATCCATAATCTGTGGGATCATCTTTCTTTGGAATGGGTACAAATATGGATCTCGTCCAGTCAGTTGGCCAGGTAGCTGTCTTTCAGATTTCTTACCGTAGATGAGTGAGCGCCTCCAGCGTGGCATTCATTTGTTGAAATATCTCAATGGGCATTTCCTCAATTTCTGGAGCTTTTTTTTTTTTTTTTTTTTGCCAATTTCTTTAGTGCAGCTTCGAATTTTTCCTTCAATACCATTGGTTCTTGATCATATGCTGGCTCCTGAAATGAATCAACGTTGACAAATTCCTTTGGTACAGTGACTCTGTGTATTCCTTTCTTCTTCTTCTTCTTTTTTAAAATTCATTTTATTG
>NW_006921914.1:165641-166329 GCF_000298275.1 Orycteropus afer afer
ATGAATTTGTTGCTGTCATTTTTGTTATGTGCTTTTTGGGCTGTTGATTTCTTTGTTCCATATAATTTTCTGTGCTGAGCTCGTTTTGTTTATAAATTGTGTTATCACTTCCTTTGTTGTGTTGTTTCCATATCTGCTAAATATTTGTGCTTGTGTTCTTTTTTATTTTGATGTGAAGGTTTATCATTTTTCTTTGAGGTTACCCTGTGCTTTATAGTTTTCTTCCCAAGTTTAGAACAGTCCTTTCTATCATGCAGTTTTCTTGACTCCCTTACCATTTAAAAGTTCTGTAACTACACAATTTTTTCCCCTCTTTTTGGTTTGTAGTTGTCCTCATTTGCCAACTGATGTCTATGGTTCCCTGTTTACAATCTTATAGGCTTATTTACTTTGGATATTCCCATAACTGGTTTGGTTTCTGGGTTTTCTCACCATGTCAGTTGTTTGCTGTTGTTCGTTCTCTCTCCACAGGACTCCCATTTGCATATCTTGGAAGGTTGGTCTGGTTTTAACAAATTCCCTTAATTTCTACTTATTTGGAAATGTCCTGATTTCACCATCATATTTGGTGGACAATTTTGCTGGGTACATAACTCGGTTGGAAATTTCTCTTTCAGGATTTTATATATACTACCCCATTGCCTTCTTGCCTGCATGGTTTCTGCTGAGAAATCTGAGCTTAGTGTTA
>NW_006921914.1:166429-166855 GCF_000298275.1 Orycteropus afer afer
TGAGTTTGATGATGATATGTCTTGGTGATTTTCTTTTGGGGTCTATCTTGTTTGGGCTTCGTTAGACTTCTTGAATGGATCTATTCTCATCTTTCATCATACTATGAAGATTCTCTTCCAACATATCTTCAAGAATTTTTTCTGTGGTTTTATTTGTCTTCTCCTGTTCTGGAATTCTGAAAACACGTAGGTTATTCCCTTTGATGGTATTCCACATGAACCTTAGGCTTTCTTCATTTTGTTTTGATCTTTCTTCTCACTGATCACTCTCTAAAGAAGTATTCCCTTCAGTCCCCCTAATTCTGTCTTCCATTGATTCAATTCTACTCTTTTGCCCATTCAGTGTCTTACCTATTTCTGAAAATTTAGTATTAATCTTCTAGATTTCTACGTGTAGATTTTGTATCATTTCTAATTTTTCATTTA
>NW_006921914.1:168699-169667 GCF_000298275.1 Orycteropus afer afer
AACCCACCAGCCACTCCTCAGAAGGAAGATGGGGCAATCTACTTCCGTAGTGATACTGCTTCAGAAACCCAAGGAGGGGTCACTATGAGTCAGGTATGACTCAACAGCACATAACAACAACAACAATATACACTCACCACCTGTCTCCTTTCCCATTGTCAGCCTCTTGTATATCCCTGTCATCTATAAGAATAGACTCAAATGGAGTCTATTCTTAGGTCCCTGGAATTTGAATGAGAATGCTGTCTCTTTAAAATCCAAAATGGCAACCACTTATACACATTCAAAATGTCTGCATCCTCAGCCACTTTAAATATCAAAAATGGGCACCACTGGCAACCATTCAAATTGGCTGTGCCTTTGGTCACTTTAAATATCCAAAATGGCTGCTGCTTGTAAACATTCAAGATGGTTGCACCCTCAGTCACTTTAGATATCCAAAATGTACATTGCTTGTAAACATTCCAAGTGGCTGCACCCTTGGTCACTTTAAATATCTAAATTGGCCACGCTTGTAAACATTCAAAATGGCTACACCCTCGGTCACTTTAAGTATATAAAATGGCTGTTGCTTGTAAACAATCAAAATGGCTGCACCCTCCAGACAGAGGAAAGTCCACAGCTTAGGTTGTCTCCCTCTTTGTTGTTTACCTTCCCAGTCATAGGCCACCAGTGCAGTTGTCCCTGCAGCAGTTGGTGACCAGGGCTTATCTTTAGGTCAATTCTCAAGTCCCAACACCACTTGGAAATATTCAGGCTGTTGGTCCCATCAGAGTAGCTGACAGTCCACTGCTCTATCTCCATACTCACTGTTTTCATTCAGGTTTTTCCACTAGTTGGTGCCTAATCCACTTCTGTACACTTCCTTTCAAAGTTTAAGGGTCCAGGATTATCTTCTGTATCTCTGTCAATTGGTTTCTCTATTTTTAATTTTGTTGTTGTTGAAGAGGTTCTGTGTAGCTTGTCTG
>NW_006921914.1:170297-179955 GCF_000298275.1 Orycteropus afer afer
TACATACACTCACACACACACATACACAGACACACATAAAGGAGCTCTATAGCCAGAAGGGTGGTGGTTCAAACCCACCAGTCACTCCTCAGAAGGAAGGTTGGGCAATCTACTTCCATTGTGATACTGCCTTGGAAACCCAAGGTCCAAGGGGGGTTGCTATGAGTTGGGTATGACTTGACAGCACATAAAAACAACAATAACATATATAGTGGAGTGTGCCCTAGACCTGAGACACTACCAGAGAGACCCCAGTATGTGGCAAGAGACAGCGACAGCCTTACCAACCCATGGAGGAGAAGCTGGATTCCATAAGGTAGGTGGCTTCCTGGTGGAGTGGGTTGCCCTGGATGTTGATTTGGAGAAGGGACCAGCATGAGATGGAGCAGCAGGTTGGTAAGCCCACAGAGCAAGAAAGTCTCCTTTGGGCAGGAAGATTCCTAGGGGAGTGGGCTGCCCTCAGGTATTGTTTGTGAGAAGCAGAGAGACTGAGAAAACTGGAATCAGAGCTACCTCAGGCCTTTGGAGGTGGAACCACCACAGCCTCCTAGGATTCAAAGAGTCAAACCTTCACCAACTTGATTCTGGAGTGTGGGGCTGCTCATTAATGTGGGCTAGTGGGATGGAGCCATAGCTGCTGCCCAAGAGAAAGGGGGCAAGGCTACCATGCCCAAGAGGTGGTGGAATGGGGCCCACTAGGCCAACGGGGTAAGGTCGCCACTCAGGAACTAGGGGATTAGAGCCACCCAGTGAAGGAGCTCAGTGCAGATGCTACCCATTGAAAATCAGTACAGGTGCCAAGTTGACAAGGGGTGGAATTGTGGCAGTTCAGTGTGTGTGTCAACTTGTCTGGGCCTGATTGAGTGGCTGGGCAGATGGATATAGTATTCCCCATGATGAAACGGGTAATCAACTCCATGGTAGAATCTACTGTGAGCAGCTGAGTAGCTGCTTTGGGTATGTGGTCTGCTTCCTGTATATAAGAAGCAGCTTTGAGGAAGATCTCCAGCATTTGGGCACACTTGAACCATGCACATAGCCAAGTCATTATTCAGCAGCCTTCCATGCCCTGCTGATCTTGGTACTTCTTCTGGACTTGAATTAGTGGCCTGCCATGTTGTTTGGTAACATCAGAACTCTGCCCTTTTACCTATGGACCTTGGGTTTGTCAGCCTCAGCAGCCAGCAGCTGTCTGAATGAATAAAAGCTTCCAACTTCAGTGGGCCAGGAGCAGGAGGGAAAGCTTGGCTTGGCTTTAATATGAGGGGCTTTCTCCCAGCCCCTAGAGCCTGGCATTTTGAACTCAGACTGAAAGCCTCCAAATTGTAAGAGAATAAACTCCTGTTTGTTAAAGCCATCCCATCTTTGGTATTTTCTGTCACAGCAGCACAGAGGTAACCAAAACAAGTTTTTTTTTCAGCTTGAGAAATGCCAAGCATGTTCTTCCCTTTTGGTTTTCTAACTCCAGTTTCTTGCACATTTCATTATAATAACTGACTTGTCTTCTTGAGCTGCTCTTTGAAATCTTCTGTTTAGTTCCTTTGACTTTGTAGTTTCTTTCATTTGCTTTAGCTACTCTCCATTCTAGAGCAAGTTTCAGAGTCTCTTCTGACATCCATTCAGCCTTTTCTTCCTTTCATGCCTTTTTTTAATGACCTTTCATTTTCTTCATGTATGATGTTCTTAGTATTATCCCAAAATTCATCTGGGTCTTGGTAACTGGTGTTCAACGTGTCAAATCTATTCTATAGATGGTCTCTAAATTCAGGTGGGATATAATCAAGGTAATATTTTGGCTCTTATGGAGTTGTTTTGATTGTCTTTAGCTTCAACTTGAACTTGCAAATGAGCAGTTGGTGGTCTGTCATTGGTCTTGCAAAATTCTATCATGCGATCTCCAGTGTCATTTCTATCACCAAGGCCATATTTTCCAGCTACTGGTGATTCATCTTTGTTTCCAACTTTTGCATTCCAATCACCAGTAATAATCAACACATCTGGAGTGCATGTGTGGTTAATTTCTGACTGTAGAAGTTGGTAAAAATCTCCATCATTGGCTTTGGTGTTTGGTGTGTGTTCTGTTTACCTAATTCTGCTCTGACAAGAATATACCACAAATGGAATGGCTTGAACAAACAGAAGTTTATTTTCTTACAGTTCAGGAGGCTAGAAGTCCGAGTTCAAAGTGCCAGGCTCTAGAGGCTGTGTGAAAATCTCTCGACCTTGGGCTTCAGCTCTGCCTCTTGCTCCCAGCTCACTGAAGCTAGAGGCATCTCTTCACTCAGACAGCTACTGGATGCAGAGGCTAACAAGCCCAACATTGGCAAATAAAATGGCCCAGTCCTGATGTTACCAAACAACACAGAAGGCCATTCATTCAAGTCCATTGAAAGCCCCAGGATCGGCAGAGCATGACATAGCTACATGCAGGGTTCAAGTGTGCCATAAGCTAGAGACCATTCCCCAAGGCTCCTCCTTATTTACAGGAAGCAGACCACAGCCCTAAGGCTCCTCACATCATGGAGTCAATTACCAGTCACGTCATGGGGAATACTACATCCAGCTGCCCAGCCACTCAACCAGGCCCAGCCAAGTTGACACACACACTGAACTAGTGTACAAATTTGAATGATAATAGTATTAACTTGTCTTCCTTGTAGGCATATAGATATTACCCTATCACTGACAGAATTGTACTTCAGGATAGATCTTGAAACATTCTTTGTGATGATGAATGCCACAGCATTGTTTCTCAATGTGTCATTCCCAGTGTTCTGGTTACCTAGTGCCACTCTGACAGGAATATACCACAAATGGGACAGCTTTAACAAACAGGAATTAATACTCTTACAATTTGGAGACTTTAAATCTGTGTTCAAAGTGCCAGGCTTTAGGGGCTGAGTGAAAGCCACTCAACCTTTAGCTTCAGCTCTGCCTCCTGCTCCCAGCCCACTGAAGCTAGAGGCTTTTCTTCACTCAGACAGCTACTGGCTGCTGAAGGCTGACAAGCCCAAGGTCGACAAGTAAAAAGGCACAGTCCCGATGTTACCAAAGCACACGGCAGGCCATTAATTCAAGTCTGTTGAAAGTCCCAAGGTCAGCAGAGCATGGCAGGCTGCTGAACAATCACTTGGCTACATGCAGGGTTCAAGTGTGCCATAAGCTAGAGACCATTCCCAAAGCTGTTTATTATATATGAGAAGCAGACCACATACCCAAAGCATCTTCTCAGCTGCTCCAATAGATTCCACCATGGAGTTAATTACTAATCTCACCATGAGGAATAACTACATTCAGTTGCCCAGCCATTCAACCAGGCCCAGCCAAGTTGACACACAAATTTAACCAACACACCAGCACAGTGGATCATATGGTTGTCTGATTTAAAATGGCCAAAACCAGTCCATTTCAGTTCACTAATAGTTAAGATATCAAACTTTACCCATTCCATTTCATTTTTGACAACTTCCAATTTTCCTAGATTCATACTTCATGTATTCCATGTTCCAATGATTAATGGATGTTTGCAGCTGTTTCTTCTAATTCTGAGTCACGCTACATCAACAAATGGAAGTCCTGAAAGTTTTACTCAATCCACGTCATTAATGTCGACTCCACTGTGAGGAAGCAACTCTTCCCCAGTTATATTTTGAATGCCTTCTGACCTAAGATGCTCATCTTCTGGTACTATCCCCTCATTAATATAGACACAAAAATATTCAACAAAATTGTTGCCAATAGAATTCAACACTATGTCAAAACAAATATACCATGACCAAGCAGGATTCATACCAAGTATGCAAGGATAATTCAACATTAGAAAAACAATCAGTGTAATCCACCACATAAATAAAACAAAGAAAAAGAACCATATAATCATATCAATTGATACAGAAAAGCCATTGGATAAAATCCAGCACCCATCCCTATATAAAAATCTCTCAGCAAAATAGAAATAGAAGGGATATTCCTCAACATAATATAGTGCATATACACAAAATGAACAGCCAACATTATTCTCAATGGAGAGAGACTCAAAGCATTCTCCTTGTGAATGAAAACCAGGCAAGGATACTGTCTATCACCACTTGCATTCCACATTGCAATGCAAGTCCTAACCAGATTAATATGACAAGAGAGAAATAAAAGACATCCAAATTGACAAGGAAGAAGTAAAACTATCTTTATTCACAGATGACATGATCTTATACATAGAAAACCCGAAAGACTCAGCAAAAAAAATACTTGAACTTATTGAAAGGTTCAGCAAAGTGGCAGGATACAATCTCAACATACAAACATCAGTTGGATACCTGTACACCAACAAAGTGATCTCTGAAAAGGAAATAAGGAAAACAATATCATTTATAATTGCTAATAAGAAGATAAAATACTAAGGAATAAATCTTACCGGGGACTCAAAAGAACTATACAATGAAAACTACAAAACATACTACAAGAAACTATAAAAGGTAGTTCCAGCAAGATGGCAGAATAGGCAGAGAAGGTATACTGACTGTCTGCAGAATAGTAATGAAAGACCAATTGAAACTGATACAGAATACAGTCCTGAAACCCTGAAGGGAAGGATAAAGAAGTGGATTAAATACCAACTAGTAGTAGAACCTGAATTAAAACAGAGAGTGAGGAGACAGAGTTGTGGACTGCTGGGTGTCCTGAAAGCACAGCCATTATGAATATTTGCAAGTGTGTCCTGGTAGCAACCTAAGAATCAGCTTTGCTCACCAAGGACTTTATGGGCAAGGACTACATTGGTGCCTGACAACCAGGATGGAAAACAGCAGAGAAGGAAACAAAGAGACCTGTGGACTGCTGGCTGTCCTCAGGCCACAGCCATTTTGAATATATGCAAGCAGTGTTCTGATCTGGACAGCAACCTAATAATAGGCTCCATTTTCCAAGAACAGCACAGACAACTGCGCTGGAGACAGATGACTAGAAAAGAATGCTATTCCCCTTGTTATTCTTATACACCACACCCTCTTTGTGAACAGAGGTGTGACCATCTCCTGCCTCCATCCACCTTCTTGACCAGCAAGAATTCCACCCCATTCTTGACCCTAACAGAGTCTGGGTGCCCTGCCCTGCTCCCCACAGTTTTGTTTTTGCTTATTTGTTTTTGAATTATTCTTTTTATCTTCTTAATTTCCTCTATTTATTTATTTGTTTGTTTGTTTATTTATGCTCTTTCTCTTCTCTGGTTATTTTTGTTTGTTTGCTTATCTTCTCCTTTGCTGGTTCCCCTTTTTTCCCTTTCTTTTGGTTCTTCCCATCCCTTGCTTTTCTTTTTGCAGTTTTCCCATTTCTTCATTACTATTCTTGTATTCTTGCTCTTTTATCTCATTCCTTCCTCTGCAGATATTGTTTCTTTCCTCTTTTTCTCATTATCTTTCTTCTGGTCTTGAGGGCCATCCTGTCCTAGGGGCTGATTGCTTCCAAATGCCCCTCTTCCTTTTTTTTTTTTTTTCCACTCTTCTTCACTTCCGACGATAGGAGACCATTAGTTGCATCTTAGATGGCTGCTTGAAAGCTTTTAAGACCCCAGTCGCTACTCACCAATGTAGGGTGAGAAACAAGACTTTTATGTATTTTGTTGTGCCCATTGAGTATGGTGTCCCCTAATACTATTGTCCTGAGATGGTAGATCCATTGGATCTCTGTCCCACAGTATCTGGTTGTCTGTGAGGGATTGCTCTATGTATGTCTTCTGCTGTTTCTGTAAGGACTGCAGGTATTTTGTATCACTGGTATCTGTGCAAGATTAGCCTCTTGGTCTATGTTCAGGCTCCTCATGAGAAAAATGAAATGAAGTGTTCTGGAATTCCCACTGTTCTCAATGTTATCCATAATCTATTATGATCTTCACATTTAAATGCCTTTGCATAGTCAATAAAACACAGGTAGACATCTTTCTGGTATTCTTTGCTTTCATCCAAGATACATATGACACCAGCAATAATGTCTCTTTTTTCTCATTCCCTTCTGAATCCAGCTTGAGTTTCTGGCAGTTCTCTGTCAATATACTCCTGCAACTGTTTTTGAATTATCTTCAGGGAAAGTTTACTTGCATGTGTTACTAATGATATTCTTCAATGATTTCCACATTCTGTTGGATAACCTTTCTTTAGGATGGGTACAAATGTGAATCTCTTCCAATCAATTGGCCAGGTTGCTGTGTTCCAAGTTTATTTGGATAAATGAGTGAGCATTTCCAGTATTACACCCATCTGTTGAAACATCTCTATGTATATTCCATCAATTCCTGGAGCTCTTTTTGTTGCCAATTCCTTCAGTGCACCTTGGAATTCTTCCTTCAATACCATCGGTTCTTCATCACATGTTACCATCTGAAATGGCTCAACATCAATCAATTCTTTTTGATACAGTGATGATGTATTCTTTCCATCTCCTTTTGATGCTTCTTGCATCATTCAATATTTTGCCCATAGAATCCTTTAATTTTTTATCTTGAGGCTTGAATTTTTCTTCAAGTTCCTTCAGCTTAAAAAGTGCTGAGCTTGTCCTTCCCTTTTGGTTTACTAACTCCACGTCTTTGCACATTTAATTATAATACTTCATCTTCTTGAGCCACCCTTTGAATCTTCTGTTACATTCTTTTTATTTTTTCTTTAATTCTTCCATTTGCTTTAGCTACTCTACAATTCGCTATGAGTCGGATACAACTCAATGACACATAACAACAACAACAACAACAACAATTCTACACTTAATAGCAAGTTTCAGTCTCTTCTGACATTTATTTTGGTCTTTTCTTCCTTTCCTGTCTTTTTAATCACCTTTTGCTTTCTTCATGCATGATGTTGTTGATGTCATCCAACAACTCCTCTGGTCTTCAATCATTAGTGTTCAGTGTGTCAAATCTATTCTTCAGATGATCTCTAAATTCAGATGGTATATAATCAAGGTCATATTTTAGCTCTCATGGACTTGTTTTACTATTCTTCAGCTTCAACTTGAACTTGCATATGAACAGGTGATGATCTGTCCCACAGTCAGCTCCTGGCCTTGTTTTGACTGATGGTATAGAGCTGCTTCACTGCCTCTTTCTACAAATACAGTTGATCTGATTCCTGTGTATTCCATCTGACAAGGTCCCCTTGTATAGCTGTCATTAATATTGTTAAAAATGATATTTGCAATGAATAAGTTGTTGGACTTGCAAAATTCTATCATGTGATCCCTGGCATCATTCCATCATCAAGGCCATATTTTCCATCTACCGATGATTCTTCTTTGTTTCCAACTTTCACATTCCAATCACCAGTAATAGTCAATACATCTTGATTACATGTTTCATCAATTTCAGACTACAGAAGTTGGTAAAAACTTCAATTTCTTCATCTTTGTTCTAGTGGCTGATGTGTATATTAAAATAATAGCAATAATAATAGTCCTTCCTTATAAGCATATGGGAGCTCTGGTAGTGTAGTGAGTAAGGCACTTAACTGCTAACCAGAAGGCTGGTGGTTCAAACCCACCAGCCACTCCTCAGAAGGAAGATGGGGCAATCTACTTCCATAATGATACTGTCTTGGAAACCCAAGGATGGATCGCTAGGAGTCGGGTCCGACTTGACGGCACATAACAACAACAACAACAACAACAACAACATAGGCATATGGATATTATTCTATCAATGACAGCATTGTACTTCAGGATAGATATTGTAATGTTCATTTTGAGGATGACTCCAATGCCATATCTATTCAGTTTGCCATTCCCAGCATAGTAGATAATATGATTGGCTGATTCATAATGGGCAATACCTGTCCATTTTACCTTGCTAATGCCTAGGATGTCGAACTTTATGCATTCCATTTCATTTTTGACAACTTCCAGTATTCTTAGATTCATATTTTGTGCATTCCATGCTCTGATTATTAATGGATGTTTGCAGCTGTTTCTTTCCATTTTGATTTGTGTCACATCAGGAAATGAAGTCCCAAAATCTTTATTCCATCCACATCCTTAAGGTCCACTCTACTTTGAGGAAGGAGCTCTTCCCCCATCATTCTTTATGTGCCTTCTGAATCAAGGGAATCATCTTCTAGCACTGTGCCAGACAATATTCACTGTTATTCATTAAATTTTGCAGTAATATGCCAGACAGTATTTCACTGCTATTCATAAGGTTTTCAGTGGCCACTTTTTTCAGAAGTGGATGGCCCAATCCTTCCCAGTTTGTCTTAGTCTGGAAGTTCTATTGAAACCTGTCTACTATTGGTGACCCTGATGGTATTTGAAATACCAGTAGCATAGCTTCCAGCCTTATAGCAACATACAAGCCACTACAGTCTGTTGCTGAGCCTATGCAAAACCCCCATCCTTGCCACCATGGTCACTTTGTTCATGAGTCCATTGAGGGGAAAACAAAAATGGCTGTGGAAATAAGAATACCGGTTTCCACACAAAGTATCATCCTATCCAATTAATTGTTAAAATCTTCATCTGCCAAGGTCACCCTTTGGTGAGAACTGACATGAAACACAAAAATACCTTTACTTCTTTTGCCCATTCAGAAAAATCTATCCCCATATCCCTTTGTCACCAATTTTCCAATTGTTTTCCTTCCAAGTTCCTGACCATCCAGCCAAACCATTGGCCATAGCCCATGAATCAGTATACAATCACACATCTGGTCATTTTTCCTTCCAAGCAAAAATGAACAACCAGTTGCACTGCACAAAGTTCTGCCCTTTGGGAGAATCTTCCTTCACCACTGTCTTTGAAGGAGCTCCCAGAAATACGTTGCAGAGCTATTGCTTTTGAATATACAGGCACTTTTGAATGGTGCCTGTATATCTTTCAGAACCATCTGTAAACCAGTCACAGGTTTTCTCTTTTCCAGTTAACTGATCATAAGGAACTCCCTATGAGGTCATAGGTGCAGACTGGGAGAAGGAAGGTAATGTGACAGGAATGGAGATGATAGGAATTTTGGCCACTTCCTCATGAAATTTACATGTGCCTTCAAATCTTACTCAATCCCACACGCTTTTCCTGACTTACGTAGCTGCAGGGGCTGATGAACCCAAGATCACAGGTCAGATGACAGGGCACTGGCTGAAGTTCAAAGAAAGAGAGGTCAAATAATGACTAGCCAGGTGCATGATCCAAGTCCAGCAAGATGCCAGAGAGCTTTTCCAGAATGTTAATATATATTGGATGCAGGCCACACTGCCAAGAAAACTCTCTTCCAGCTGATTGGCTGCTCTTGCTGCTCTCATCATAGAGGTGATTACATGCTATCAATTTTCATCATAAGGAATGACTGACTACATCATAACTGCCAAAGCACTGAGAATCATGGATCAACTAGGTTAACACACAACTTTAACAATCACAGTCCATATCACAAAATCAAATGAAATATTAATCAAATGAAATGTTAACTCTGATTCTAAAAATTGATGTGTTAAACTACCAACAAGTTCCAAACAATAAATTGGACACCCAGACAGGTAAAAACTAATATTGCTGCCATCCTTATAGTCTGAATATTTAGAGACAGATGTTAGTAAAAGGGCATTTATTCTCAATTCCGACTGAATATTTTTATAAAATAGAATGTAGAATACATTCTGTTGTTGTTGTTGTTATGTGCTGTTGAGTAGGA
>NW_006921914.1:180065-183894 GCF_000298275.1 Orycteropus afer afer
CTTTAGGCACTATGCTACCAGAGCTCCTTGATTACATTTTAGCATATCTAATTTTGAAAGTATTTTCTTCAAGGGTTACATTTTCATCTTTAGAAACTGTTATACTTGCTCCAAGAAGAATTAACAGCATAAAGGAGCAGAATGCTGGGATTCTTCTCAAAAAAGAAAAAAAAAATAAGAAAGAAAAAAATAAACGGCTGTCATTTTAAAAGAGTAAAATCACTTCAAAGCTACTCTGTGCTCTGAATGTAATGGTGGAAAACTCTCCCATCTCTTACTCTATGAAATGCTACTAAGTTTTGAAGTCTAAAATTTCCTGTTGTGCTAATGATTCTTCTTAAATGTCTAGAAGATGATTTCAGAATGAGAACAGTGCTGCAAAATTCTTAGGCTTCACAACTGACACACACATCTCCATGTATATCCTCCCAGCGTACTGAAAACTTGTCTTCAGTCCCTAAGAAAGAGCTAGGAAATTGGTAGGTGTAGTATTTAGCTATCATTACAACTGCCTACAACTGGCCCATGTTAAAGAGGGGGATAAAAGGCTCTTATATATAAGCATCAAATTGTTTTTTCCCTCCTGTCTTATTAAAGACAGTCAGCCAAGACATCAAGCTAATGGCGTAACTCTAAAGATCAGGAGAGTTATTTTGTTGTTCTTGTAAAGCTTCAGAGAGAGGGATGGTCTCAGTGACAGTCAATGGTGGTAAGTACATTTTGTTTCTGTTGTCATTACCCAGAAAAACTAAATTTTACTGCCCTTGATTGTTTTTTGAAAGGCAGAAAGAAACTTAAAAAATATCAGCTGATTTTATCATATGTAATAATTTAACATAAATTGACTTTCATAATTATTAAAGAAGAACAGACCAAAGAAATAGCTTTCCTAGTTGTAGTTTAAGACAATGTTAATACATGTATCATAATTACTGTTTATAATATGTGTAGTAGTTGCATTTATATTTACAAATCTTATAAATGGAATTCTAAACATGGTTGAGTCTAAGTTTCAGGAATCAACCAAAAAGTTCAGAGTCAACATTGTCTTCCACAAAATGAAATAAATAAATAAATTTTGTATCCAGTTGGCAGACACAGAAAATGCATAAGCATTGTTTCTCCATCATCTAAAAGTCCTTTAAATGACAGTCCTGCCTAAAATAAGATCATCGTAAAAGGTTACAATACGCAGTAGAATAAGATCTTCCACGAGTAGACCAATCAAACAAGAGATTTAACAGTATGAAAGAATTTGATATAATAAAACTTCAATTTGAAACATAATATAAAGTGGTTATATATAAACTGATCAAAGACAAAAAAAAGATTTAGAAATCATAAGTGAAAACAAATATGGAGGAATTTGGAGGATGACTTCATACCTGTAGCCCACACATTTGTTCCCTCTAGCATCTTAATGCCTGAAAAACTAGGTGCAGCAGATTGAAGCAGGGATTCAGGGGCTGCCAACAGCTCCTTAAGTTAGAGAAGGCCAGATTTAGCAGAGAAGGAGAAAAAAAAGAAGACAAAGAAGCAGGATAAACAGCCAGGAAATTTAAAAATAAATGAACCTGCCCTGCAGCAAGTGGTGAGACAGAGAAACTGAAAAATCTCTAAACAATACTGGAGTAAACCGCAGAGGAAATAAGAAAGCAGGAACACCCAGGAGCCAGCAGCAGCTTTGGGGACTCGGACTACCCACAGAACAAACTTCTGACAATAACCTTGGGAACTGAGGTGGGTTAGTGGACAGCATTTCTGAGAAATAGAGCAGAACCCCCTCTGGCTCAGGTCATCACTGAGTTGGGAGCAGAAAAGGAGAAGACAGGAAACACACCACAGGTAAGCAGGCCCTGGGATGAGCTCACAGCACAAGGCTTGGATCCAGCTCTTTCAAGACAGCTTTTTAGCACAGAGGGGGCCGGAGTAGAGGGTTTCTGCAGTTATCCGACCCAGGTGGCAATTAGCAGCCCCCTGACCATTGGGGTCCTTGCTGATTTTGAACTGTGGGTCTGTGACTGACATCAAAACACCGTCATTGGCAGCCACCCCAAGCAGGCTCAAAAGAAAATCCTGAAACCAGCAGTAACCACACAAATGAGGAAAACAGGGACTCGCTACTGATGCCTTTTTTTTCTTTTTCTTTTCTTCCTCTTTTTTTACCCTTCTCCCCTTCCTCACATAGTAGTAGAACCACATTAAGCCACCACAACACCTGCTAGGCCCAACTCTAAATCCTCTTCACAACAGAGACATGCATCCACATTCCTCACAGTGATTCCATCAATACAAAGAAAACTGCAGAGCAACCCAGCACATCTGAATTAATAACAACAACAACAACAACAATACACAAATTCCACCCTTGCAAATATATTAAACATAAAATCAAGGCATAAAACATCAATACATAACTAACAGTTAAAGACAACGACTTAAAAAATGTCTAGGAAACAACAGGTAACTTCAAATCAAACAAAAATAAGAAGATAAGGCAATAGAAATAAAATTCCAGACTAAAAACTCATTAAATGTGTAGGAAGAGGAGACGATAGAATTATCTGAAAAGGAATTTAGAATATATGTTTATAGAACTCTACAAGAGCACAAGGAAAACACAAAAAGAACTAAGAAAAACATAGATACTACCCTGGAAGAATTAAAGAAAACTATTCAAGAACAAAATAACAAGATAATACACAATCAGAACTCATACAAAAACAGCAGTTAGAAATTTAGGAAATGAACACTAAAATTACAGAATTACACAACACAGTGGATGCACAGAATAGGCTAGAACCAGCTGAAGAATGCATTTCCCAACTAGAAGACAAATTCCTTGACACCAGCCAGAAACTTTCCCCCTTTCATGAAGGAAGATATTTGTCCAAGAAGCTCAGTGAACTCCATATAGGATAGATCCCAAGAGAAAATCACCAAGACATATCATAATCAAACTCTCCAAAACCAAAGACAAAGAAAGAATCTTGTGAGCAGCCCAGGAAAAAAAGAAATGGCACCTACAGTGGACAAAAATTAGAATCAGTACTGATTACTCAGCAGAAACCATGCAGGCAAGAAGGCAATGGGATGAAATATATAAAACACTGAAGGAAAAGTACTTCCAACCAAGAATACTACATCCAGCCAAACTGTCCATCAAATATGAGAGCAAAATCAAGACATTCTCAGACAAACAGAAATTAAGGGATTTTGTGAAAACCGGGCCAACCCTACAAGAAATGCTTAAGGAATTCCTTCTAATAGAGAACCCACAACAGAGAACAACAAATTAAAATCAGGACATGTGACATCAAGAGTAAAACCAAATCAGAAATAGATGCTCAAAATAAGATCATAAAACATTGTACATAGAGAAACAAGGGAGTCAATCTGCACATGACACCAGCAACAAGGCAAATAGAGGGAATAAAAGTTCTAAGTATAAAACTTCCAAATGGAGAGGAAGACAGGACAATGTCCTTATAGAACAGACTGCTCCAAAAATATACAGACAAGAATTCACTCCAAAGTAACCACAGAGAAAATTAATAATCCCCAAAGCAAATCCAGAAAGAAGGAAAACATATGTGCTTAGTAAGCACAAAACCAACAATAAAGAAGAAAAGAGAGGAAACACTTGATAACAAAAGGAACTTGGCACAGAAAAGTACTTAGACCAAGGAAATCTCCAACAGCACAACAAAAAACACAATCGAATGACAGCAATCAATTCATACCTACTACTAATTGCACTCAATGTGAATGGACTAAATGCACCAGTCAAGAGAAAGAGAGTGGCAGACTGGATAAAGAAAAAAAAAAA
>NW_006921914.1:185118-187264 GCF_000298275.1 Orycteropus afer afer
GAAGGAAATAAAAATATTTGATGCACATACACAATGAAGAAATGTAACAATCACAGTCCTCGTTTCTGCAATTGGTCACGTAGTCGTAGCCGATATTCGAGCTACCCTATTCCACCACCCATTCTGGTCGTGGTTCTTTGACTGGTCGGGTGACCCAAACCTTCATTCCTGAAGGGTCTGGGTCATAAGTAGTCATATCAGAATTGGGTTACTGTAGTTTTCCATTGACTTTAATTACAGAGCATGGTAGTACTAGTATTAAGAGACATCCTAAAGAATCTCCTGTATTCCAGACATTTCTTCTTTACCTCCATTATGTAATGTCAATCCAGTCAGGATCTATCACACCAGATAGTACAGTAATGTCCTTCTTTGATGATCCAGAGCCATGAGGAAGCCAAAATGGCCAGGTGGGATTCTTAAATTCCAGTTCAATGCAATCAGTATTGTGTCTCCAGGTGGGAGTGTTCCTACTTTTGGGACTAAGATCTCCACCCCCGCAGAGCATAGCGTAGCAGGGACATGAAGCAAACATTTTCAGAGTCAGTCACTAGGGATAATTGTGAGTGGTACCACTCCTGTTTCCACTCCTTGGTTCCTGGACCCATGAATTCTGGCTATTGGAGAAACAGCACCATATATTGGATGCTGGCTTAGAGCATATACAGCCTCCTGGAGAACATCGCCTCAATCCTTCAAGATATTGCCACCTAGCTGGCACCGTATTTGTGTTTTCAGTAGGCCATTCTATCGTTCTATCAAGCCAGCTGTTTCTCAATGATGGAGAACATGGTAAGACCAGTGACTTCCATGAACATAGGCCCATTGCCACACTTTATTTGCTGTCAAGTGAGTCCCTTGATCTGAAGCAATGTTGTGTGGGATACCATGAATGGATAACACATTCTACAAGTTCAAGGATGGTAGTTTTGGCAGGAGCATTGAGTGCAGGGAAGGTGAATCCATATCCAGAATAAGTACCTATTCCAGTAAGGACAAAACACTGTCCTTTCCATGATGGAAGTAGTCCAATGTAATCAACTTGCCACCAGGTGGCTGGCTTATCTCCCCAGGGAATGGTTCCATATCATGGATTCAGTGTTTGTCTGCTGCTGGGAAATTGAGCACTCAGCAGTGGCAGTAGCCAAATCAGCTTTGGTAAGAGGAAGTCCATGTTTCTGAGCCCATGCATAACCTCCATCCCTGTGACCAGGGACACTTTGTTTATGAGCCCATTGAACAATGACAGGAGTAGCTGGGGAAAAAGGGTGACTGGTTTCCACTGAACGTGTCATCCTATCCACCTGATTGCTAAAGTCCTCCTCTGCCAAAGTCATCTTTTGGTGGGCATGTACATGAGACATAAATATCTTTTCTCATTTGGCCCACTGAGAGAGATCTATCCACATACCTCTTTCACATACATCATTGTCACCAATTTTCCAATCATGCTCCTTCTAAGTCCCAGCCAAGCCATTGGCCATAGCCCATGAATCTGTATACAATTGCACATCTGACTATTTCTCCTTCCATGCAAAGTGAACAGGCAGATGCACAGGTCAAAGTTCTGCCCATTAGGAGAATTTCCCTTCACCACTCTCCTTTAGGGAAGTTTCAGAAAGTGGCTTCAGTCCCGCTGCTGTCCACTTTCGAGTGGTGCCTGCATATCATGCAGAACCATCTGTAAACCAGGCACAAGTTTTCTCTTCCTCAGTCAACTGATCATAAGGAACTCCCCATGAGGCCATAGGTGCAGGGTGGGAGAGCGATGGTAATGTGACTGAAGTGGAGACCATAATCATTTGGGCCATTTCATCATGCAACTTACTTGTGCCTTCAGGTCCTGCTTGAGCCTGATCGCTTATATACCACTTCCATTTAATGATGGAGTGCTGCTGTGCACGTCCAACTTTATGAATCTGTGGATCAGACAACACCCAGTTCATGATGGGCAGCTCAGGCCTCATGACTACTTGGTGGCCCATGGTTAGGTGTTCAGTCTCTACTAAAGCCCAATAATAATCCAAAAGCTGTTTCTCCAAAGGGGAGTAGTTATCTGCATTGGATTGCAGGGCTTTGCTCCAAAATCCCAAGGGTCTGCATTGTGATTCACCAATAGGGACCTGCCAAAGACTCCAAACAGCAT
>NW_006921914.1:187364-188109 GCF_000298275.1 Orycteropus afer afer
CCCACCAGACGTTGTGCCTCCTTTTTAGTTGTGGGGGAAGATAGATACAATAACTTATCCTTCATTTTTGTAGGAATATCTTGACATGCCCCACACCACTGGACCCCTAGAAATTTCACTGAAGTCAAAGGTACCTGAACTTTTGTTGAGTTAATTTCCCACCCCCTAGCATGAAGATGATTCACCAATCATCTAGTCATTGATACTTCTTCCTTGCTAGGTCCAATCAGCAAAATGTCATCAATATAAGGGACCAGTGGGATGTCTTGTGGAAGGGAAAGATGATCAAGATCCCTACGAACTAAATTATGACATAGTGCCAGGGAGTTGATATACCGCTGAGGAAGCACTGTGAAAGTATACTGTTGGCCTTGCCAGCTGAAGGAAAACTGCTTCTGATGGTTGTTTGAAACTGGTATTGAGAAAAAGGTTTTGGCCAGATCAATAGCTGCATACCAAGTACCAGGAAATGTACTAATTTGCTCAAGCAATGAAACCACATCAGGAACAGCAGCTAGAACTGGAGTCACTACCTAATTAAGCTTATGATAATCCACTGTCATTCTTCAAGATCCATCTGTTTTTTACACAGGGCAAATAAGCGAATTAAGTGGGGATGTGGTGGGAATCACCACCCCTGCATCTTTCAGGTCCTTGATGGTGGCAGTAATCTCTGCAACCCCTCCAGGGATGCAGTACTGCTTTTGGTTTACTATTTTTGTAGGTAGAGGCAGTTCTAATGGCT
>NW_006921914.1:188209-190271 GCF_000298275.1 Orycteropus afer afer
CCATCAATAACTTGACCTCCATATGCCCCCACTCTGACTGGTGGGCCACAGTGATACATTGGGTCTCCTGGAATTAGTGTCAGTTCAGAGCCAATGTCCAGTAATCTCTGGAAAGTCTGATTATTTCCTTTTCCCCAGTGAACAGTCACTCTCGTAAAAGGCCTCAGATCCCTTTGGGGAATGCTGGGAGAAAGATTGACATTATAAATTTTTGGCAATGTAGTGGGGTTCCTTCCTCAAGGGGACCCAGCCTCCCCTTAATTCAAGGGGTTCTGGGTCTGTGAACTGACTCAAAGACTTGCTTTAGTCAATTTATTGATAGGCTGTGACTCTGTATTTTGGTGATTCAATCTACACTGCTGTTCATGTGACCTAGAATTCTTCTGTCTACACAGATCAAGTAAATATTTAGTAGTAGGTTTACCATGCATTTCACTTCTAGGAACACATGTCTAAGTAGCCAATGCCATAATTCCACAGGAGTCAGACTATGCTGTTTACTGTTTTGACTCTGCTGTCCATTATGGTAACAACACCCATGTTGTTTTTGTCATTTAACTGCTGTTTTGTCCCCCACTACCACAGGGTCCTATCACCCCTATCATAGTTAAGCATCCTGGTTCAACTAGGGAGGTTCCCACTGTCAGATATGGCTTACATAAAATAGCAATCACAGCAGTCTTCAAGGATGCTGGGGCTCCCTTCACAAATTTGTTCCTCATTGTACTGGTGAAAAGTATATCTTCTGAACTTTCCATTTCTGGCTCTAGGGATCTAATCTAATAAATCCAATCTAACATGGCAATTTCCTTAAGCCTCTGGTTACTTCTACATTATACCAAGGCAGGTCTGGTACTTCAACCATTAGGATTAGGCCACTGCATAATCCATGCTTCACTAGGCCAACCAAATAAACAAGTAGATCCTTTCCTCACCTCTTGAGATGAAACACTGAATGAAGAATCTGTACTTAGTGGGCCTAACTCAATAAACTCAGACTGATCCAATGCAAGTGGATATCCAATTTTGCCAACACCATTTGTTAAAGAGGCTCTCTCTTCCCCATTTAATGGGTTTTGGTCCTTTGTCAAAAATCAGCTGTCCATAGATGGATGGGTCTATTTCTGGGTTTTTTATTCTATTCCATTGGTCTATCTGTCTATCATTGTACCAATACCATGCTGCTTTGACTACTGTGGCTATGTAGTAGGTTTGAGATCCAGGAGTGTGAGACTTCCCACATTGTTCTTCTTCTTCCATAGTGCTCTGCATATCTGAGGTCTCTTTCATTTACATATGAAGTTAGTAATTGTTTTTTCCATATCCTTAAAAAATGTTGTTGGTATCTGGATCAGAATTGCATTAAATGTGTAGATTGCTTTGGGTAGTATTGACATTTTTCACAATATTCAGTCTTTCTGTCCATGAAATGGAATTGGATATTCATTTGCCGAAAAATGAAACAAGATGCATACCTCACCCCAGACACAAAAACAAACTCAATTTGGATCAAAGAATTAAATGTAAAACCCAAAACTATAAAGTTCATCAAAGATAAAATAGGGACAAATCAAGGAGCCCTAATTTATGACACATAGACTATCAAGTATAACCTAGAATGGCACAGTAGGTGGAAGAGAAGCTAAATGACTGGAGCCTTTTAACAATTAAATTCTTATGTGCATCTAAAGACTTCTCCAAAAGGATAAAAAGAGAACCTATAGATTGGGAGAAAATATTTGCCTATGACATATCTGACAAAGAACTTATCTCTAAAATTTATAGAATTCTTCAACATCTCAATGCCAAAAAGACAAACAATCCAATTCAAAAATGGGCAAGGGACGTGAACAGACACTTCACGAAAGATGATATGCTGCCAGCCAACAAACACATGAGGGATTGCTCACGATCATTAGCTATTAGAGAGATGCAAATCCAAATGGCAATGAGATATCATCTCATCCAAGCAATAATACCAAAGTTCAACAGGACAGAAAATAAAAAGAAATACAAAGAAAAATGCCGTCAAGACTGCAGAGAGATTGGAACTCTCATACAC
>NW_006921914.1:191499-192159 GCF_000298275.1 Orycteropus afer afer
CCGCCTAAGATGCAGCTAATGGTCTCCTCTTGTCTGAAGCGAAGAAGAGTGAAGAAAACCAAGGGCATTTGGAAACAATCAGCCCTAGGACACAGTGGACCTGGAGACCAGAAGAACTAGATGGTGCCTAGCTGTCAATGCCAACCACTTGGGAAGAGATCCAAATGGGAGAACCTGGATAGAGTGGGAGAAAAAAACATGGAAGAAAATTCAAAAACACAGTAATGACCAGAATTACTGGTCTGATGGAGTCTGATGGGACCCCCCAAGACTATGACCCTGAGATATACTTTGGACCTGAGACAAAACTCACTCCTGATGGTTGGCTCTTACCCCAAAAGTACGTAAGACTTACATACAGAACACTCAACCCAGGGCAATGCACCAACCTACTCTACGGAGATAAATCCCTTGGATCAATTAGCCATGGAACACCAGATGTGCAACTTTCACATGGAGGAAATGGTGGACAGACAGGAGTGCATAGCTAGGAAGGGCACAGGGAGGGGGCGTTACTGGGAAGGGAAAGGAGGAGAGTGGGTTAGGGTAGGGATTGTAATTGGGGAGTGGAACCAAATGTACATGAAATGTTGAATGTAAAACAAATTCTACTCTGCAAAATTGTACCTAAAGAACAACAACAACAACAACACAATAATA
>NW_006921914.1:192494-200495 GCF_000298275.1 Orycteropus afer afer
GGAGCTAATGGAAGAAGTGGGGATCAAATTAATGTAAAAATAGTATTATGCAAAACTACCAAAACCACACCAAACCCATTGCCATCAAATTGATTTCAACTCATAGAGACCCCCATTGGTTTTCCAAGGCTTCAAATCTTTACAGAGGCCAACTGCCCCATTTTTCTTCCTTGGAGTAGCTGGCAGGTTCGAACCACCAACCTTTTGTTTAGCACCCAAATACCCTGACCACTATACCACCAGAGCCCTTCATGTATAAATACAGCCCCAAATAAATACAAAAGTAGGTCTATTTTTTTTGCATGAAAGCCCCTAGATGTTTCTAGTTCAGAATCAACAAATGTGGAGTACACTAGTAAGTTGCTGAAAGTTATCATCTCATTAATTACTTAATAAATATATCAATTTCTAATATGTAGGCCAGTCTGATCTCTTACTCTTCTACCTGAGTAGCTTGTGACCATGGTGTTTATACCCAAAAGAATCATATATGAGAAGAGTGGACACTGAGGTCAGACAAGAAAATTAGTGCCTCAGATAACTTACAGTGATCAACACCTCACCTGACATATGTCATACTTCTTCCCAATCACAGAGAAATTCTCTGGTTATCAGAACTTGCGTCCACTGATAGGTTAACAGGATTTCACTAATATGAAAAGAACATAAAGAATCAGGACACAGTTTGGGTAAATCAACACCGTGAAAAAGAGTTATTAATCTCAATAAAAAATGAAAGAATTAACACCTAAGAAAAGAGAGTTAATAGAAAAAATGGAAGTCAATTTAGAATAAGTACATTTATATCCACAGAAAAATCCAAGATCATATTATATGCATTTTAAAAAGCTGTTATGAAATAAAAAATATTTTTTTGTAGAAATTTAAAACGCAATAATCAAAATAAAAAAAAATTCTCAGTAGATATAGATGAATAACCTAATGGATTCAGCCAAAAATACATAGTTATCTAGAAAATAAAACAGACAAATTCTCCCAAAACACAGTACAAAAGAACTAATAGAAAAAAAAGTGGAGAAAAGATTTTATTCCAATATTCATTGAGTAGGACTTTTGCAAAGAAAGAATACAGGGCAGAGAACATAAGATAACAACAAATAACATTTACTATGGACATGCACAAGTTGCTTTCCCTCATTTCTCACATCCAGTTCATCAATGAGTGCTCTGTCCAATTTACACTAGCAACAAGAGTGAATCTTTAACTATAAATGTGACCATTTATTCCTTGATTAAGTTATAGATTCACTCCTGTAGCATTTAGAGAAAAATAGTCTAACTTCTTGACTTTACTTCTACCCTGGCTGTCACTGAAACCACCTGTCATTCCATTCTTCCTTTCCTCATTATACACTGATAGAAAACCTTATGATATTTCCTGTCTCATGGCCTTTGGCAGTAGCCTCATGCCTGGAGTACTTTCTCCCAAGTCATATTCAAGCTTTGCACAAATATGCTTCTTACTCAATATTAAGAAATCCAGTGATAGATCTTCTCCTTAGGGAAGCTTACCATCATCACCATAATCAAGTCTTTCCACTATTTTTTAATTATTATTATCATAAACAACAACGCAGCACAACCACTGCCATGGAGTCGGATCTGACTCATAGCGATCCTTCCTTGAGCTTCTGAGGCGATATTACTATGGAAGTAGATCGCCCAACTTTCCTTCAGGGAAGTGGCTGGTGGGTTTGAACCTCCAGTCTTCTGGTTTGCAGTCAAAAGCCTTAGGCACTAAGCCACCAGAGCTTAGCTTGGCGAATATTTCCTTTACAAACTTTAAATTTGTACCTGGGTTAAATTTTTACCTGATTATTGTCTACCACAGGGAGCTCTGGAGGCACTTGACTGCTAACCAGAAGGCTGGCGTTCAAACCCACCAGCCACTCCTCAGAAGGAAGATTGGGCAATCTACTTCCGTAGAGATACTGCCTGAGAAAACTAAGGAGGGGTCGATATGAGTCAGATTCGACTCAACTGCAGTGAGTTTGGTTTTGGGTTTTGGTCTACCACAGGGAAATATATTTTCCATGGAGTAGAGATCTTCTCTGTCTGGTCCTCCGTTTTATCTCCAGTGTTTAGCACAGTACTGAGCCCAGTAGAAAATAAGTGATAGATATATTTGTTAAATGTGTGAATGTATTAATTCATTTGGAAGAACACCTTAAGGGCTCAAGACAATTCATTAAAAATGACATGTATCTTTGTAGTGCGTAAGGCATTTGACTACTAACCAGAAGGCTGGGGATTCAAAGCCACCAGCCAGTCCTCAGAAGGAAGATTGGGCAATCTACTTAGAGATACCACCTCGGAAACCCAAGGAAGGGTCACTATGAGTCAGATCTGACTAGACAGAAGTGAAGCTTTGTTGTTGTTGTTGTTGTTATTGTTGTTCTAGTAGAATTTTCTAATTAAAAATATAATTAGAGCATATTAAAATTTCTGATGTATTACTTATAAAATATGGCAGCTACATTGATGTTCAAATTTTATTGACAACACTGGATGCTATGTTTTCAAAACTCTGAAAAAATTATTTTAAATATATAATGCAATGCTAAGGTAAACTAGCATGCAACCGTGGAAGCAAAACCAAAAACATTGAACACACAAAATTTAGAAAGTGTGTAACACAATAACATTTTGAAAAAAATACAGGAGGTTATACTTCAACAACAACAAAAATCCAAGAAAAAGAAATAATAGGAGACAAGCAAAAAATAAAGGTAAAACAAACAAGCAAGCAAGCAAACAAAACACAAGTTAAACGCATAATTAAGCCTATTTGCAGTGCAAAATACACAAAAAAATACATTATTTTAATATGAAAGGACTAAAGAAGATGGAATTGGTAAAAATGTGCCAAGATTCTTAATTTCTGAGAATGAAGGTATAAATATTGATTGACTCCTAAGCATGCATAGAAAATATATTTACATGTGTAAATTAACAGCATATTGAAAATAATTACAATAATTTATATTTGGGTATTTTACCAAAGATTAAACTAGTTGAATGATCTAGTAAGCATCTAAATAGTGTTTTGTTTCCTGCTACTTTAGTAGAAAATACTCTTTTATTACTTGTACGTACAGGTGAGACAGAGTAGGCTGACATCAGCTTCAGAATTAGCCTTGACAATAATAATGAATATAACAAAGTACTGATATGAAAAAGAAATGAAATACTAGTTAATAGCACAGACTCTGGAGTTATACTATTTCAGCTGAAATCTTGCCTTTGCTAATTACTAGCCATGTGACTTTATACGAATTTTCAAACTTTTTTTTTTTTGTGTAAGTTTCTTCTTCTGTAAATTGAGGATAAAAATAATAATTTCTCTAGAAGTTTGTTGCATGGAATAAATTATATAGTACATGGAAATTGCTCAAATCAGTGTCTGAAACATTATAAATATTTAACAAATATAAACATTTGACATTTGAGGGCACAACGGAAGTACTTCAGAGCCATGGCTGACCTAGAGAAGTCATCCCAGTGCCAAAGCCTTGGTCTAACTCACCAGGGTGGGCTCTTCCACTACTGGATTAAAATCCTTGTCTTAGCTTTGTTTTGTGTGAACTACTAATTCTTCTATCATTATTGGAATAAGAGTTTTAACTCTTTCTCTGCTTTCTGTAATCTCTGCCATTCATTTGGCTATCATTGGAACAAAAACCCAAAGAGAATTCCAGCTCCAGAGAATGATTGATCATGGGAATGGAAACTTACAACAGGACATTTTATCTAGAGGTTGAGAGAAAAGCATTCATCATGTTACAAATGAAATGTCTAATATCTGAAACACTAAAGGAAAAAAAAAAAGGACAAAGAAAAGGCAGTTGATGGGACCAAAGTTAGGAGAGGTTAGGAGAGAAAAGGACAGGAGAGGAGAAAGGAGTGGAGATATCTTAAATAGAAACAACAAGTATAAATATATATAAAGTTGCAGTTATTTTTAAATGGTAAATTCCATTACTAAAAAAACAAAAAATATCACACTGAATAAAATTAAATGAAAAGGAAATATTGTTGTTTTTAAGTGCCATAGAGTCATCTCCAACACATAGCAACCCTATGCACAACAGAACGAAACACTGCCCGGTCCTGTGCCAGCCTCACGGTCCTTACTATACCTGAGCTCATCGTTGCAGCCACTGTTTCTATCCATCTCATTGAGGGTCTTCCTGTTTATCATTGACCATCTACTTTACCAAGTATGATTACCTCCTCCAAGGTCTGGTCCATTCTGACAACATGACCAAAGTATGTCAGTAAAAGTCTGGCCATTCTCACTTCCAAGTAAGAATGCACTTGTTCCAGGACAGATTTGTTCATTCTTCTGACAGTTCATGGTATTTTCAATATTCTCCACCAACACCACCATTCAAATACATCAATTCTTCTGTGGTTTCCTATTCATTGTTCATCTTTTACATGCATATGAAGCTACTGAAAATACCATGGCTTGGGGCAGGCCCATCTTTGTCTTCAAGGCGACATCTTTGCTCTTTAATACTTTAAAGAGGTCTTTTCACAGACTTGCCCAGTGTCTGATTTCTTGACTGCTGCATTGATTGTAGATCCAAGTAAAATGAAGTTCTTACCAAATTCAATCTTTTCACCAATTATTATTATGTTATGGTACAGTTTTGAGGATTATTGTTTCCTTTACATTGAGGAAAATCCGTACTGAAGACTGTAGTCTTCGGATTTCATCAGGAAATTCTTTGAGTTATCTTCACTTTCAGCAAGCAGGTTTGTGTCATTTGCATATCACAGGTTCTTAATGAGTCTTCCTCCAATCCTGATGCTGCATTCTTCTTCATATAGCAACCTCTAGGATTATTTGTTCAGTATACAGATTGAATAAGTATGGTAAAAGAATACAATCCTGAAACACACTTTTCCTGATTTTAAATCATGCAATATCTCTTCTGGTTATGTAGTGTCGCTCTAACAGAAGATACCACAAACGGGATGGTTTGAACAAATGGGAGTTTATTCTCTACCAGTTTGGAGGTTTTAAGTCCTGGTTCAAAGTGCCAGGCTTTAGGGGCTGAGTGAAAGCCACTCAACCTTCGGCTTCAGCTCTGCCTCCTGCTCCCAGCCCACTGAAGCTAGAGGCTTTTCTTCATGCAGACAGCTTCTGGTTGCTGAGACTGACAAGCCTAAGGTTAACAAGTAAAAAGGCACAGTCCCAATGTTACCAAACCACATGGCAGGCTGTTAATTCAAGTCCATTGAAAGTCCCAAGGTCCGCAGAACATGGCAGGCTGTTGAACAATGACATGGATACATGCAGGATTCAAGTGTGCCATAAGCTAGAGACCATTCCCAAAGCTACTTCTTATATACAGGAAGCAGACCACATCCCTAAGGCAGCTACTCAGCTGCTTGTGGTAGGTCCCACCGTGATGCTGATCGCCAGTTTCATCGTGGGGAATAACTACCACCATCTGCCCAACCACTCAACTAGGCCCAGTCAAGTTAACACACAACCTTAAGTACCACAGTATCCCCTTGTTCTGTTCAAGAGACTGCCTATTGGTCTATGTATGGGTTCTTCATGGGCACAGTTCTGTTTTGGTTCTCTAGTGCCATTCTAACAGACATACCACAAATGTATGAATTTAACAAACAGGGATTTATTCTCTTACAGTTTAGGAGAAGTCCAAGTTCAAAGTGCCAGCTCTAGGAGCTGGGTGAAGACCCCTTGACCTTGAGCTATAGATCTACCTCTTGCTCTTGGTCAACTGGAGCTGGAGATATCTCAACTCAGGCAGCTGCTGCCTGCTGAGGCTGACAAACCCAAAGTGAACAAATAAAATGGGACAGTCCCAGGATTATCAAGCAACATGGAAGGTAACTAGTTCAAGTCCAAAAACAGTCTCAAGATCAGCAGAAAACACTGAGATGACTCTGTCAAATGCAAGATCCAGAAGTGGTAAAAATCTCAAGATTTTTCACAAAGCATCTTCTTATGTACCAGAAGCTGACCACATCCCTAAGTCAGGTACTCCCCTGCTCACAAAAGATTCCACCATGGAGTTGATTACATGGGGAATAACTACATCCACCTGCCCAGCCTCTCAAAACTAGGCCCAACCAAGTTGATAAATAACCTTAACTATCACAATTGTTCTGGAATTCCCATTCTTGGCAATCTCATCCATAATTTGTTATAATACACAGGCAAAAGACTGCATAGACAATAAAACATAGGTAAACATCTTTCTGGTATTCTTTACTTTCAGCCATCTGAAATTAAAGCCTCTTTACTTTCAAGATCCAACTGACATCAGCAATGCTACCCCTTATTCCACACACTCTTCTGAATCCAGCTTGAATTTCTAGGAGTTTCCTGTCAATATATTGCTGCAACCATTTTTAATTATCTTCAGCACAATTTTCCTTGCATGTGATATTAATGATATTGTTTGATATTTTCTATATTCTGTTGGATCATCCTTCTTTGGAATAGATGCAAATGTCAATCTCTTCTAGTCAGTTGGCCTTTCAAATTTCTTGGCACCTCCAGTGCTGAATCCATTTGTTGAAGCATCTCAATGGGTATTCAGCCAGCTCCTCTCAAAACCAAACTCAATGCCATTGAGCCGATTCTGACTCATAGCATCCTCCATTGGGTTTCCAAGGCTGTAAATATTTATGGAACTAGACTGCCCAATCTTCCTTCTGTGGAGAGGCTGGTGGGTTTGAGCCGCCAACCTTCTGGTTAGCAGTCTAATGAGGCACCATGCCACCAGAGCTCCTTAGTCAGCTCCGGGAGCCTTGTTTTTGCCAGTGCCTTCAGTGCAGCTTGGACTTCTTCCTTCAATACCACCAGGTTTTGAACATGTGCTACCTTCTAAAATTGTGGAACATCAACAATTCTTTTGGGTACAGTGACTCAGTTTATTCCTTCAATCTTCTTTTGATGTTTCCTGCGTTTTTAAATATTTTGTCCAGAGAATCCTTCAATATTGCCACCCAAGGCTTGAAGTTTTCTTTCAGTTTTTTAAGATTAAGAAATGACAAGCATGTTCTTCCCTTTTGATCTTCTAATTCCAAGTCTTTGCTCTATTGTTTCATCATTTCTTCCATTCACCATACCTACACTCCATTCAAGAGCAAGTTTCAGAGTCTCTTCTGACATCTATTTTGGCCCTTTCTTCCTTTTCTGCCTTTTGATTTCTTCATGTATTATATTCTTGGTGTCATCCCATGAATCATCCAGTCTTCAGTAATTAGAGTTCAATGCATCAAATCTATTCTTCAGATGGTCTCTAAATTCAGGTATGATATAACCAAAGCCATATTTTGGCCCTTGCAGACTTGTATTTATTTTCATCAGCTTCAATCTTAACTTGAACATGAGCAATTGATGGTCTATTCCACAGTTAGCTCCTGGCCTTGTTCTGATTGATTATATTCAGTTTCTTCATCATCTTTTTCCACAGTTGTAGTCAATGTGATTCCTGTACATTCTATATGGTGAGGTGCATGTGTATGCTGTTGTTGTTATGTGCCATCACCAGTAATTACAAATACATCTTGATTTTATGTTTGGTCAATCTCAGACTGCAGAAGTTGGTAAAAATCTTCAAGTTGTTCATGTTTTGCTTTAGTGATCAATGTACAAATTTTAATAATAGTAACATTAACTGTTCTTCTTTGTAGGCATATGGATGTTATCTCAAAACTGACCACATTGTACTTCAGGACAGATATTGAAATATTCTTTTAGATGATGAATACGGCACCATTCCTCTTCAAGTTTTTATACTCAGCATAGTAGACCATGTAATTGTCTGACTCAAAATGGTCAATAACAGTCCATTTCAGCTCACTAATGCCTATGATATCGATCTTTATGTGTTCCATTTCATTTTTGACAACTTCCAATTTTCCTAGATTCATAGTTTGCATGTTCCATGTTCTGATTATTAATGGATGTTTGCAGCTGTTTCTTCTCAT
>NW_006921914.1:200645-208419 GCF_000298275.1 Orycteropus afer afer
TTTTTTTTCAGAAGTGGATTACATCATTCTACTTCCAAGTCTATCTTAGTCTAGAAGCTCTGCTGAAACCTATCCACCATGGGTGACCCTGCTGGCATTTGAAATATTTGTGGCATCCCTTCCAGCATCACAGTAACACACAAGTTCACCAAAATACAACAAACTGAGAGTGATGGTTTATAATATATTTAAAAAGAGTCTATAAGTTATATGTCTGTGTGTGTGCACGTGTATCAAATGACATATAAGCAAATGATATATAAAAGGCTAAAAATACAGTGAAGTATTGCTTACATTAACATAAAATATTTTAAAATTGGAACCATACAAAGAATGATTATCTTGTCCCACAATGAATGGTTAAAAGCAAATTCAGGAAGCATTCCCCCATCTTAAATAATAAAACTAAATTGTATACCAGGGCTGAGCTAACAAAAACAAAAGTATGGATAAATTAATAACTGAAATAATATGATTCAACATGAAAATAAACAAATATGAATAATTTATATAGATGAAAGTGATTTCTTCAAGAATATGTAAAGAATGAATGTTTATGTACCTAGCAGCATAGCTTTGAAGTATATAAATTATATAAAGTAAACACTGTTGAAAATGCAAGAACACACAGATAGATCTCCCCTAGTGGGATCATTTAACAAACTTCTCTCAGAATACGACACATCAAGTATAAAAGGAAAGTGAATGATTCACAGTGAAATACTGAATTTAATAAATGCATATGTATACATATGTGCATAAGGAACATATAATATGTAAAAGTTTTAAACTTTTGGTATAACGATTTTGATATAACTATTAAACATCTATTATGATAACAAATAATTTCAAAGTATACAAAATGTAGAGGACTCATCCACATAAAGCCACATACCACTGCCATCGAGTTGGACCCAACTCATAGCAACCCCTCCTTGGGTTTCTGAGGCAGTTATCACTATGGAAGTAGATTGCCCAACCTTCCCTCCAAGGAGAGTCTGGTGGGTTTGAACCACCAGTCTTCTGTTTAGCAGTCAAATGCCTTAGGCACTATGTCACCAGAGCTCCCACCCACATAAAGCAGTGCAATAAAACTATAAATAAAGAACAAAATGAGAATGCCCCAACATTATCCAGTAAAAAAATTGACAAAAAAATATTCTAAATAACTGTTTCATTAAGAGAATTAAAACCTGAGTTCACATTTTACTTAAACATCACAAACCAGAGCATTTATACCAAAGCTATAGAATCTGGCAAAAGTGGTATTCATAAAAAATTAATTAATTTATTCATTTATTAAATATGAGTTAAGCATTTGCTACTCTCAACCAGGTGTTAATCCAAATGTCAATATAGATGTTTTTTAAATCAATAGTACTGAGGTGGAATGTATCAACAACAAAATACACAGTTTTTAAAGCATTTGGCTGGTAAACAAAAGTTTGGCAGTTCAAATCCACCAGCTGCTCCACAGGAGAAAGATGAGGCAGTCTGCTTCTGCAAAGATTTACAGTCTCGGAAACCCTATGGGACAGTTTTACACTGTCCTAAAGAGTCACTATGAGTTGAGATCGAGTCGATGGTAGTGGGATACTTTTTGGTTTATACACCCAAGAAACCACCACTACAATCATGATATAAAACATTTTATTACCAGAGATAATTCCAACATGCCCCTTCCCATTCACTCTCACATCTCTAAAACCAGCAAGCCGTGGTTCTGATTTCTAAAACCATAGATTAATTTTGACAGTTAGTGGACTACATAAAATGGAACCAGTCAGTAAGCACTCTTTTGTATAAGGTTTTGCTCTGTCTCTGTCCTCTCTCACTCTTTCCGGTCATCCCAATGTGTATATCTGCCTGTGTATGTGTGATGTATTGATTGTAAAGTTGAGATATACATATATATGTGTGTGTATGTGTGTGTTTATATATATGTGTATATATATACACAACACAACTGGATCATACAACTAATCCTCGACTTACAATGTACTCAAGTTACAACAAAACACACTTCAACTATCGTTTTTTGTTTTTGTTTTTGCTTGTACATCTTATCCTTTGTACTATCATTCTGTTGTACATAGAGTCACTATTAGTAGTAAATTGACATGCTGGCACCTAACAACAACAACTATTGTTAGTAATATGTACTAAAAACAATGTTGCGGAGCATAAGTTTCTGATGTTATCATTTTCAAATATTCAAAGATTGGATTTATAAAGATACTGATAGTAAAATGTAATAATAATGAAAATGAAAAGAGAGAGAGAGATTTGCTTTGATTGTCATGGTTTTATCAGTACTTAGGGTGTGGCATATATTAAGTTCTCAATTAATAGTTGTACAATGAATTTGACACTTTAAAGAAACATCACTCTAAGTATGTTTCATTTTTCAAAAAATTAAGAAAACTGGTAGCAATATTTTTTTTAAAAAAAGATGCATAGCTACCAGATCATGGGAGAAAAATAAAGTAGAAAAGGTAATTTGTATATCAAGACATCTTATACTTTTCCATTGCTTTCCTTATTTCATCCATGTATCCTAGAAGCTTAAATAGTGATTCACACATGGTAGGCATTCAGTTGACATTTATCTTGTAAATTAATCAATTAATTTAGCAGCATCCCTGGCACTACCCACTAGATACCAGTAGCACTCAACTCAAAGCATGACAATCAAATCAATTGCCAAATATCTCCTGCGGGAATATTTGCCCCCAGTTGGGAACCACTGCTCTGAAATAACAGAACAACCAGAATACACACTTCACACAACTCCCATGCAAGCAATTAGGCAAAATAAGGTGATCTCATAAGAAGCCATTTGTGTGGTATGTCTTGATTTACAGAATGACATTGGCTCAGTCCATAGAACACACATGCAATTAAAAAAAAATTAGATAGTAGCCTAATTTTAGATACCATAGAACTCAAAAAATTGTTAAAGATAAAGTTAATATCTTGGGGCATAAGATGATAAAATATATCAAAGACATTAAAAATTACACAAGATTTGTGATATATATATATATATATATATATATGATTTTTAGAGTTATTAACACCAAAGGTATAAATCAGCTAAATTATATATCCATAAACATAATTAAAATAGTAGAGAATTCCCTGAACTTCACTTTGGCTACTTTCTTATCCCAGGTCTTCTGATTCCCAAACCAGTACTCTTCCTTTTATACTTCTTATAAGACTTGAATAGCAGTCAGAAAATAATAGAAAGAATTAGACAATTTATAGAGTACATTTTACGAAAAAGTAAAAAAATCTGGATCTTTTGGCTTCACTCAGAAGTCACTGCCATCAAGTAGATTTTGACTCATAGCAAGCCACCCTGCCCCCCCCCACTGGGTTTACAAGATTGTAAACCTTTGTGGAAGCAGACTGTTCATCTTTCTTCTGCAGAGCAGCTGGTGGGTTTGAACTACAGACCTTTTGTTTAGCAGCCAAATGCTGTAACCACTCAAAATTAACTAAACAAATACTTAACAGGAGCACTGCAGTTGGGGGCACTATTGAAAATTATTTCTTTTTGAAATGCATGCATTCCTGTTGCTGTTGTTTTCTAATGATCATAGCTTATAGCAATTTATAGGAATGCATTTCTAATGGTAGTGTACGTCAGAATTGCATGAGGTAGCAGAGCCTTAACCTCAGGGATTCTGTTCAGTAGGTCTGGTTTGAGGTCCAGATATATGTATTTTGAGCCAGCTTTGAAGTATTCTGAGTCAGAGGACTAGGGTCTTCGATAAAAGCATAAAAGAGACAGATTGGAAAGGTCTGATAATTTTCAATCAAGAGAAAAGAGCAGAAACTTTTGTCTTTCCTTGCAATTTCTGGAAACCACAATAATTACATGTAAAACTGAAATCTCTCTCAGGAAAGAAAAGAGGAATAGTCACTAAATGTATTAAAATGAGATATTTGAAATGTCACTTGTAGAAAACCTTTCAAATTCGATGTCATATGTATCGTTTTAAAGTAGATTCAAAGAGTTTTGAACGATTTCTTGTAAAACTCTGGATGAGGAAAGAAAAAACAAAAACAATAAAGAACGCCAAAGAGAAAGAAAATGTATATGTATGAGGTAGAAACAATTCTATCAATATTGTTGTTGTTGTTAGGTGTCGTTGAGTCAGCTCTTACTCAGTGGCCCTATGTGCAACAGAACAAAACACTGCCCGGTCTCACACCATCCTCACAGTACTTGCTATGCTTGAGCCCGTCATTGCATTCACTGTCAATCCATCTAATTGAGGGTCTTCACCTTTTCCACTGACCCTCTGCTTTACCAAATATGATATTCTTCTCCAGGAACTGGTGCCTTCTGACAACATGACCAAAGTATGAGAGAAGAAGCCTGGCTGTTCTCATTTCTAAGGAGCATTCCAGCTGCACTTCTCCAGGACATTTGTTCATTCTTCTGGCAGTCCATGGTATTTTCAATATTCTAAACCAATAACACAATTCAAATGCATCAGTTCTTCTTCAGTCTTCACTATTGGTTGTCCAGCTTTCACATGCATATGAAGCTGTTGAAAATACCAGGGCTTGGATCAGGCTCAGCTTAGTTCTCAAAGTGATATCTTTGCTCTTTAACACTTTACAGGGGTCTTTTGTAGTACATTTGACCAAGACAATGTGATGTCTGATTTCTTGATCGCTGCTTCCATGGGTGTTGATTGTGGATCCCAGTAAAATGAAATCCCTGACAACTTCAATCTTTTCCCCATTTATCATGATGTTGCTTATTGGTCCAGTTGTGAGGATTTTTGTTTTTGTTATGCTGAAGTGTAATCCATACTGAAGGCTGTAGTTTCTGATCTCCATCAGTAATTGCTTCATGTCGTCTTCATTTTCACCAAGCCAAGTTGCGCCATCTGCATATCTCAGGTTGTTAATCAGTCTTCTTCCAATTCTGATGCTACATTCTTTTCATATAGACCATCTTTGCAGACTATTCCTGTACTTTTGGAAGTCATTATTAAACACACTACATCCCAAAATATGAAATTCTGAAAATAACAAGATTTTAAATTAAATCTGATAAACTAATTTTGTGAGGAGGTCTGAGAGTTAATAGGAATTAATGCTAGGCTGAATAACATTGACAGAATAATTGTTTGAAAAAACAGCATACAAATGATGATAGGCTGATATGATTATTAATCTTATGTGTCAACTTTGCTAGGCTATGATTCTCAGTGGTTTGTTGTTATATTGTTTTTATGTGCTGTCAAGTTGGACCTGACAAATAGCGACCCCACCTTGGGTTTATGAGGCCGTATCACTATGGAAGTAGACTGCCCAGCCTTCCTTCTGAGGAGTGGCTGGTGGGTTTGAACTGCCAGCCTTCTGGTTAGCAGTCAAGTGCCTTAGGCACTACACTACTAGAGGTCCCTCTCAGTGGTTTAGCAGATAATATATAATAACCTCCCATTTTGTAATCTGATATCAGTTGGAAAAGGAATTTCCTCAAGTGTGGTCTGGACCCCTGATATAAATGAATGTTCTGGCAGAGCTCTTTCTCTTTCAATCCTGTATTTTTTCTTGTCACTTGACTGCTGGTTCTTGGGATGTGAGGAGCCTTAAGCCTGCCACCTGACCAGCAGATGGTGGATTCTTCAGCCCTTGTAACCACATGAACCAGTAGCAGCTTCATCCTGCCTGGAGTCTACCACCTGCTGCCTAACTCACAGATCTGGGATTTGTCAGCCTCCACACATTTGTGAGCCATTTCCTCCTAATTACATGAGCAATTTCCTTGAAGCAAAATTTCCTTTCAATATATTTACATATACTTCACCGGTTTTACTGCCTAGGAAAGCCAAGGAGGAGTAGCTATGAGTCAGATCACACTCCAGGGCAATGTGTTTTGTATTCACTGGTTTTCTTCCTCTTAAGAACCCAGACTAAGATATTTGGCACTGAGAATGGTTCCAGAAGAAAAATCTCTTTAGATATTGTTTTCTACATTGGTTTTCAAGTTTCTCTAGAATTAAAGGCACTGATGACCCTAATTCCAATAGTGAAGAAGGTATTGATAATCCATGTCATGGAGTGGTGGTAGAAATATGTAAAGTATCATCACCATTGGAACAGATGTTTTAAAATACAATGCTGTGAGTGATTGTATATTTGATACCTTTCAGCTTTTTTTTTTTTTTTTTTTTTCAAATTGAGAAGTATAAGAAGCTGCTTGGTTGGTTCTACTTTCACTAGACAAAGTAGTGAAAGAAAAGGATGAGCTCAGACCTTCAGAGTCACAGTTGAATTGCTCTATCAAAGACCTTTAAATTGTCATTTGTGCCTTGAAAGAAAGTCTTATTTCTTGTGACAATAGAGCTTACATGGTCAAAAAACAAACCCAGAGTCTTATCCTAAGAATGGCTGAATTACAATACCAATTAAATTCCCAACATTGAATGGTGTCTGAAGTTAAAATGAGAGAATTGATTGGGAAGAAAAGGAATGCTGAAACTTCAGATGGTGACATATGGGCAGAAAATCTTGAAATTGGGAACATTTAGCCCCTAAATTTTGTTGAATCAGTCCTGCCAACAGAATCAGCCCTCTCACATTTGAAGTTTTGTTATTCCAATTTTGTGTGCTATATTATCCTCTTCAGGAAAACCATCCTTTCCTTGCCCATCTGATGAGATTAATCCAATTATATCCAAAAAACTTTTGTCTGAGACATTGCCTGAGGTGGGACCTAGGGCAGTGCCTAAGGAAATATTTTACAAGACATTGCTAATTGTTCCCAGTCTCACCCTGACCACCTATTTTTGCTTCTAGATCTGCAGCTAGACTAAATCCAAGCAAGCCTCAAAAGGTGAAGCACAGGGTGTGATCAATGAAGAGGCATGGTACACTCCAAAAGAACAGCTTGATTTTTGTAATATATATAATCAGAAACCTGGGGGACATGAGTGGGAATGGCTATTAAGGGTGTGAGATATTGGTGCAAAGAACATAAAGGTGGATCGGTGTGAGTTTACTGCTACGAGCCCACAAAGCACAGATATTGCATTCAGTGGTTCAGCTCAAGATGTTAGAAAGAATCTGATAATTTATTTGGTGAGTTGACTGAAGTGTAGACTAAGAGGTGGCCTAAATTGATAGAACAATGGAGTGGTCCTTTAAGGACACAATTATTGAGCCAGCTAGGTGTTAATACCATGCAGGGCTGGGGCAAAGTTCTCCAAGGGGGTATATCTTTTCCAAATCAGCATACAATATATGGTGCTACTTCTCAATAGCCAGAATTCAGGGGTCCAATAATCAAGGGGTGGAAATGGGAATATCACCACCCATTATTTTCCCTAGTGACCCATTCACAAAATTTTTACATCCTATCTCCATGATCCTGTGCTCTGTGCATCTAGAGATCTTCTTTCCAAAGAAAGGAATGTTCCAACCAGAAGACACAATACTGATTCCATTTAACTGGAAGTTAAGAATGCCACTGGACTGAAAAATGGAGTTGTGCCAGTGAACAGCATGCTTTCTCCCTCTGGCATCTAAGGTCTTGGAAAACTAGTCACAACAGTTTGAATTAGGAATTTTGGTGCTTTGAACAGCTCACTGAATCAGAGTGCATCAAACACAGAACAGAATTAGAGGAAACGCACAGAGAGATTATTTAGAAAAGAGCTACTGGAGGAGGATGGACATGCACCCGAGAGAGGCATTGGAAACTCTTCTGGAGTAGTCACTGTGTGCTAGGCTAGGGCGCCCACCT
>NW_006921914.1:208529-209960 GCF_000298275.1 Orycteropus afer afer
TAATAGCATACCAGTGACCAGTCTAATATTCTGGCGGGCAGCAGCAGAGACCTGCCTCCAGTAGCTAATCTTGATTTTTTGGAGGTAATTTGGGTCTTTTGGGTGCTGATGGCAGGCACGGACACCTCTGCTGAAATTTGGAGGAGAACTTACTGTTGCAATAGGAAGGGTAACTCCCCCCCTCCTAGCAGGTCACAGAGTGGACTGGGGTCAGACTGGAAGACATCATGCATTTCTTTGTCACAGTGATCGGGACCACAGGTCACTAGCAGGTACTCCCCCAACCCTAACACGGCTGAAACTGTGCACATCTTTGGCGCTGCATCTGGGCATTATCACAGAAAAACTCCACAGCTGACCATTAGAGGTAGGGAGGGATTATGTCAGCACCATGGGGCAGACGGGACAGGGAGAAGGAAGAAAACACACTCCCGGGCTTTTTGCCTTGGACCGTTCTTTGGCGCTGTGTGGCCACAGAGACAGGATCTTTGAGTGTGCCCCAAATTCGTGGAAATTTGTGACACTCTAACAATAAGAATCTTTCCTGAGATTGAGCCGTGGTCTTGCAAATAAATGTCATCAAAAATAGCTTGCTCAAAGCCCTAGAAAATGACCATAGCAACACCAAGCTTTTCTTCTTCTGCTCCCACCTTCTCTGCTAATATCTTCACTCACTCAATAGAAGAAAAAATATTCAGCCAATTACCATAAAACCTCCCGCTTCAAACTCTAAACCCTCTTTATGACAAATAGAAACACATATCCACACTACACACAGTGATTCTACCATCACAAAGAAAACAGCAGAGTGACCCAACACACTGTAATCAATAATTAAAAAAAAAAGCTTCATTTTTTCAAAATATTAAACCATAAAACCAAGACAAAACAAATCAACACATAACCAGCAGCTAGTGACAACCTAAAGAGACAGTGATCTACCAGATTCCAGGGACTTAAGAAGAGGTTCTGCTTTCCAGTAACCCCCACAGCTCTCCAGGAGTGCACTGCAGGACTGAAGAGGTCCTAGTCTACACCTTCCTTTTTTTTTTTATTTTTTCCCTCTCTTTCTTTCGTGGTTAACCCCATCCCTTGTTAGTTTGTTAGATTGTTTGTTTTGTATTGTTTTGTCCTGTTTTTGCTTTTATTTTCTTTTATATTGTTGGTTTGTTTCTTTGTTTGTTTTCTTTATTCATTGTTCTCCTTCTCTACCTTTTTACTCTCAGTGACCTATCCCTAGATATTGCAGATTTACCTGTTTTCTTCTTGTTCCCCCCCCTTTTTTTTCTTTTTTTGGGTTACTGGTCCTGAGTGATTTCAGGGTATATTTTTTGTACATGTGCTTATAGATTTTCAATGGTTATTCAATTGTAATTTTTGCCTAACTGACTGGGAGACAGCAACAGTCCTCATAAGATACAAGTAAACCCA
>NW_006921914.1:212860-213719 GCF_000298275.1 Orycteropus afer afer
CCTACTCAAACTATTCCAAAACATAGAAAAGGATGGAATCCTCCCTAACTCATTTTATGAAGCAAACATAACCTTGATACCAAAACCAGGCAAGGACACCACTCAAAAAGAAAACTACAGACCAACATCCCTCATGAATATAGATGCAAAAAATATTCAACAAAATCCTAGCCAATAGACTCCAACAACATATCAAGAAAATCATTTATTATGACCAAGAGGGGTCCATATCAGGCATGCAAGTATGATTCAACATTAGAAAAACAATCAAAATCATCCACCACATAAATAAAGCAAAGGAGAAGAACCACATGGTCATATCAATTGATGCAGAAATGGCATTTGGTAAAATCCAACACCCATTTCTGATCAAAACTCTCAGCAAAATAGGAATAGAAGGGACATTCCTCAACATAATAAAGGACATCTATGCAAACAGCCAAATTATTCTCAGTGGAGGGAGACTGAATCTATTCCTCTTGAGAACAGGAACCAGAAAAGGATGCCTGCTATCACCACTTCTACTCAACATTGTACTGAAAGTCCTAGCCAGGGCCATAAGCCAAGAAATGGAAATCAAAGGCATCCAGATTGGTAAGGAAGATGTCTAACTATCCCTATTTGCAGATGATATGATCCTATACCTAGAACACCCAAGGGACTCAGTCAAAAATCTACTGGAACTAAGTGAGAGACTTAGCATGGTGGCAGGATATAAGATGAACATCCAAAAATCAGTTGGATTCCTCTACACCAGCAAAGAAATTGCTGAAGAAGGAATAAGGAATTCAATACCATTTATAATAGCTACCAAAAAAATAAAATACTTGGGAATAAATCTTACCAGGGACACAAAAGA
>NW_006921914.1:215242-220780 GCF_000298275.1 Orycteropus afer afer
CTAAAGAATAATGTAGAATCTGCCAAACACCACATAGCATGGATGAACTTGGAGGACATAATGCTGAGTGAAATAAGTCAATCACAAAAGGACAAATATTGTATTAGTATGTTATTGTAATAGTCAAGGGAACACTTATCTATGGAAGGTCATTTTCTTTGTTGGTTACCAGGGGTGGTAGGGGAGGGGAGGGAATACTGTTAGATAGATAGAGATAAGTTTTGATTTGGGTGAAGAAAAGGGCAATGTACCAAATGTGAGTGATCAATATAGTGGCATTGAGGAAGAGAAGGACATAGACAGGTATGTGTGGAAGTACAGACAACAAAGATGAACCCTTTTGCACATATAGTACAGCCAGCTCAGTGAAGGCAAACACTGGTATATGGGTGGATAGATGTGTGGACAGGCTGAAATATTAGGTATGTATATGAAGTGGAGAGTGCACCCAAGAAGATGTAGTAACTTTATGTGTATGGTCTGAATTCCCAGGTGTATAATGGGGCTGACAAGGGCCAAGTTTGTAGTCACTGCTTGGTCACAGCCAGCTACCCGGAGGTACCGAGTAGTTGAACCTGTGGGCTCAGGACCATGGTCACAGAGGACATCAAGCTCAATTGGCATAACATACTACACAAATCATTGTTCCACCTCCTACTGTGGCAAGTAGCGACTGAGATCTTAAAAGCCTGCAAGCTGCCATCTAGATGCAACGATGGGACTCTCCTCATCCAGAGCCAAGAAGAATGAAGAAAACCAAAAATCATGGAAACAATCAGTCCTAGCAACTGGTACACCATCTGATCTGCAGCCTATACGACTATGAGACCAGAAGAAATAGACGGTGCTCAGCAACTATTGTCAACCACTTGGAAGAGGATCTTTGTAGGAGATCCTGGATAGACAGGGGAATCAATGTGGAACAAAACTCAAAATCATTTGGAAAAAAAAAAAAGTGGGGAACAGGTTTGCTGCCCCGATGGAGCCTGGTGGAACCACTGAGACTATGGCCCCTAGCTGCCCTTCAGGTCTGGAATTGAACACACACCTGTGGCTTGCAGCCAAGCAATAGACAGGCATACTAGTTGAGCATTTACCTGAGGTAGATACACTCCTTGGAGAGAACAAGCAAGAGAGAAAAAAGTGCTGCTCAGGTACAGGAAGACAGCTCAGGAGGTAGGAGTGCATGGAGGGATGGGCACAGGGAAGAGGTAGCTATCAGTAGGAAGTGGGAGAGGAGATGTTACAGTGTGCTAAATTATGGTCAATGTCATGAGACAAAGTGTACGTGATCTGCTGTATGGAAAGTGTATTTGCTCTGTAAATTTTCACCCAAATCACAATAATAAATAAATAAAAAGAATGACACTGAACAACTTTTGGGTCCTCATACCTCTAGACAAATAGGCAAAGAACCAATTTCCTGTACTGGGTGGTGTGACTGATCCTGATTACCAAGAGGAAATCAGATTGATATTAGATAGTTGAGGTATAGAAGTATATCCTCTCAAAACAGGATATCTCATGGGGCATATCTTAGTACTACCAAGTCTTGTGATTAAAGTCAATGAAAAACTGCACTAACTCAATTCTGACATGACTACTAATGACCCTGAAAATTCAGGAGTGAGAGTTTGTGTCACCATACCAGGTAAAGGACAACTACCAGTTGAGTTGTTTGCTGAGGGCAAAAGAATGGGTGGTGGAAAAAAAAATTGTTCCCAATACTATCTACACCCAAGTTACCAGTTGCAGAATAAGAACTATAATTGTTATGAGTGTTTCTTCCTTGTTTTATTATATGTATGTGCATAAATATGTATCAATAGCACATATCTTGCTTTTTCCCCTTTCTTATCTCATTACTCATAATAAAATATGTAAATGACACTAGTGTATCTTCAGTTTTATGTATCTTAAGCACAAGCATGACTCTATAATTGCTTTTATTTAGATATTATGGATGGCTTAAGGAGATGTGTTGACATGTCAAGTAAACAAGGGGTGGACTGTGATGGTTAGTGTTATGTGTCACATTGAATAGGTTATGATTCTTAGTGGTTTGGCAACACAGTGGAATCATTTCTCATTTTGTGATATTATGTTAACAGCTAATCAGTTAGAAGAAGAGTTTCTTTGGAGGTGTATCGTACAACCCCGATATAAATAGATGTTCTATTAAAGCTCACTCTCTTTCAGTCCTGCACTTTTTTTTTTTGTATTTACTCCTCACACTGATACAACTAAAATGTAGACAAAATATATGAAAGAATGGCTTTAAATATAGTAGACATCAGGCAAAAAAGAACAGTGGTCCCTAACGGATGAGAAATATACAAGGTGAGGTTAGGGCATAGAAAAATTTTCTGACTCATGCAGGGGGCATTTAGACAGATTCTAGCAGACTTTCTGAGTTGAGAAAACATAAATGAGATTCTATGGACAATACGGCACATTGGTTTATCAAATCAGAGTTCCAGAGGCAAGAAACCTCAAAAGAACTGCAATGAGAATATACTTGAGTTTTCAGCTGAATACCACAAGGACATACACGTGAAGAAAATAAACAAAACTTTTTTGGTTTTGGTTTGAGTGGTTAAAGAGACAAACAAAATAATGTGAAGTAATGCACCATTGCTCAGTCAGGGCCAAGAATAGTGCCTGCCCCTACCATATAGTCTGGAAAACCTCATGATTCATTTAACATTATGTAGAGTGTCAGGTGGGTTTTGCTTCAGGAGTGAAAAATAATTAGACCTAGACACTGCACTGCTCCAATCCAATCTCACAAATCTAAAATGCAAGGACAAAAAGAAACCATTTCCAAATAATTTAACTGCATCACAGGATAACACTCAAGGATATTTATAGGCATATAAACACAGCCAACAGCAAACAAAATAAAACTCACAATGTCTGCAATCCAATAATATTTACCAGACAAAGAAGACACACAAATTGCTAATAAACACGATAAAAGATACTCAATATCATTTGTCTTTGGGAAATGTAAATCAAAATCACAATGAGACACAACTGCACACTTATCAGAATAGTTAAAATTACAAAAGCCTGACCACATCAAGTGTTGAGTGTAGAGAATCTGAAAATCTCATCAATCCCTTTTGGGAATATAAAATGGCACAGAAGCTTCATAAAACAATTTGGCAGTTACTTAAAAAATAAATAAATATACTCCTACTATATGATCCAGCCGTTATACTCCTAGATACTTACCTGAGAAAAGTGAAAACATATATCCATGAAAAGATTTTACATTAATGTTCTAGCATCTTACTTTATAATAGCTAAAATCTATACACAAACCAAATGAACACCAACTGGTGAGTAGTTAAACAAGCTGGTATACACATAAAATTGAACACTATTTAACAATGAAAAAGAACAAACTACTGATACACAACACAACATGAATGAGTCTCAAAATAATTAAGCTGTGTGATAGAAGCCAGACAAAAATGAATGCATACTGTATGATTCTATGTATGTAAAATTTTAAAAAATGTAAACTGATTTATACAGACAGAAAACAGATCAATGATATGTGTAAACATTCTTTATTTTCTGTATATGAGTACTTTGTCAGATATATGTTTTGTTATAAGTGAGAAAAGAACATGGTGCTGTGTTGATTCTGATAAAGAGAGTGATTATTTAAGCTAGAAAAAACATTTAATGAACTAAATTAGAACAAAAGAACTGTCAATCAAGAGGATTAGTGGGCCATATTCTTTTTACAGACGGAAAGTAGGTCATCACCAGAACTATTCATGATGGCTTTTTTCAGCTTTGCCTGTGAGAATCAGTTTCTTGACTCCTAGTTGCCAAAGCTGGAAGGAAAGTTGAGCTATCTACTTCCGTAGTGATACCACCTGAGAAACCCAAGGAGGGATCACTATGAGTCGGGTCTGACTCCACAGCAAATAACAACAACAACAACAGTTGTCAAAGCAGGTCTTATTATTTTTCCTCCCTCAAGACTTCAAAAATTGTAGTGGGGATGATGGTGGCATAGGCAGACAAGCTACACAAATCCTCTTCAACAAGGAAAAGAGAAACCAATTGACCCAGATCTAGCAGATAATCCTGGAGCCCTGAGCTTTGAAAGGAAGGATACAGAAGTGGATTAACACCAACTAGAAGAAGAACTTGAATGAAAACATTTAATAAGGATACAAATGGAAGTGTAGACTGACTGTCGCTATTGTGATTGCATGGAGAGTTTGAATATTTCCAGGTGGTATTCCCAAAACCAAACTCACTGCCTTGGTGTCAGATCTGACTCATAGTGACCCCTCCTTGGGTTTCCAAGGCAGTATCACTACGGAAGTAGATGGCCCAACCTTCCTTCTGAGGAGTGGCTGGTGGGTTTGAACTGCCAGCCTCTTGGTTAACAGTCAAATGCCTTAGGCATTACACCACCAGGTGGTATTAGGACCTGAGAATTAATCTAAAAATCAGCTTTGCTCATCAAGGGCTGCATCGATGACTGTACTGGTGGCTAATGACTGAAACAGCAAAGAAGGAGACAAACTGAGCTGTGGTCTTTTGGCTGTCCAGAGGGCACAGCCATTTTGATGTTTACAAGTGGTGGCCATTTTGGATATTAAAAGTGACAGCTTTCTTTTTCAGAGTCCAGGGACCTAAAAATAGGCTCTGCTTGCCAAGGAAAGCATGGACAAACCAGAGACTGCTGGCTAGAAAGGTGCAATAATCCCCTTGTTACTCTTAAAGCCCACACCCTATGGGTGAACAAAGGTGTGGCCATTCCTCACCTCCACCCACCTTCTGGGCTAGCAGGAATTTCATCCCAGTCTGTGTGCTCTGAGGGAGCCTGGGTGCCCTGCTGTGTGCCCCCTCCCACCAAGATTGTTTTTGTTGTTGTTGGTTCCCTTTTAATTAATTTTTTTATTTCTTTTTATATTCATTCTTTCTTTTTTTCCTTCCAAGGTTCTAGTTGTTGTTTTGTTTTGTTTTCTCTTGTTATATATCTTCCTTTTTCCTGGTTCACAACTTTTTCTTTCTTGTGGTTCTTCCCATACCTTGTTTTTCTTTTTCCATTTTTCTCTTTACTATTCTTTTACTCTAGGTCTTTTGTCTTATTCTCTCCTCCCCAAATATTGTGGGTTTTTTTATATATCATTTTCTATTTATATTTCTTTTGCCTTTTTAATGTATTGCTTTAAATTTTTCTTCTCATTGATAGACTTTCCTTTTTTTTTCCATTTTTCGGAGATTGTTCATATGTAGTTATGCAGCATGTGTCTTTTGTCCTCTTGTTTTCCTGTTTTTGGTGTTTTTTTAATTGTTGTTTTTGTCTAACTGAGTGGGAGACAGCAACTCTGTCCATACAACCCAACCATACTCACACTTCCTGTAGCCCAACCTACTGAGGGAGTGCAAAAACGGCAAGGAGGCCACATGTTCTGACCCCTTCTAATCTCACAAGAGGAAGACAGGATTACCAGCAGTAACCCAAGGCCTATTACTGCAAGGCCAAACATGCTGCCTCCCTCC
>NW_006921914.1:221165-222067 GCF_000298275.1 Orycteropus afer afer
AGGAGCTCCTCACTTGCTCATAGAAAATCCCACCTTGGAGTTTACAAAGACTTATGGGTAGAAAAGCCACACAAAGTAATTTACTACACTGCAGGGAGGGCCACCACTTTCTTCACCACCAACTGGCCAATGATATATAACAGCCAATATGAGACTGACTCACCTTTAACTGCTCTTCACAAACAGCTAACAGAGAGCTGTGCACCCACTCTCATTCTCTATCACACTGCGGTGTAGTAAATTACATAGTGTAGCAGTTCTAGCCCTAAGTCTTTGTAAACTTCATGGTGGAATTTGCTGTGAGCAACTGGGTAGTTCCTGAATGTTAAATTTATCTACCTTGGGTATTTCTGTTGGGAGCAGCATGAGGTAATTTTCTGGGAAGTTTGCTCTCTCTCAGGTGTATAGAATTCTCACGTTGGGATTGGTTAATTTAGTCACTCTTCCAGGCTTAGAAGGACCCCTCCTAGAGATGGAAGGAATCTCTCACTGCCAGCTGAGAGATGTAAGAGACACACGCTGCTGAAAGAGAGACACCAAGAGACATGTACTGCTGGGAGAAAGGCATTGAGAGACACACACTGCTGGGAGAGAGACTGAGAGAGACTGTCAGCTGAGAAACAGCAGGCTGAGAGAGACTGAGCATGTCCCTGAACTTGAATTTTAGCCTACTGTTTCCCTAATAAACCCCATAATCTGTGAGTTCTGTGTGGCCAGTGCAGCAAATTATTGAACCCAGCAGAGAGGTGTTGGGTGCTGTGGGAGAAACAGTTGGTATCAGGGTTGGTGAAAGGGCTGGAAGGAGGCAGCATGTCTGGCCTCACAGGAATAGGTCTTGGGATGCTGATGGTGATACTGTCTTCCTCTTGTGGTGTTAGAGGAGGTCAGAAGATGTGGCCTCC
>NW_006921914.1:224308-225575 GCF_000298275.1 Orycteropus afer afer
GCAATGGGATGGTATATATAAAACCTTGAAAGAAAAAAAAAAATTCCAACCAAGAATTATATACTCAGCAAAATTGTCCCTCAAATATGATGATGAATTTAGGAGATTTCCAGATAAGCAGAAATTAAGAGGATGTGTTAAAATCAGACCAATATTACCAGAGATGCTAAAGGGAGTCTTTTGGATGGAGAACCAAAAACAGTAAACAACATGTGAACATTAACACCCAAGAAGAGATAAACAAGAAATCAACACATTTATGGAAATATTCAAAGTAAAATAAACTTATAGGACTATAAACAGAGAACAAGAAACATCAATTGGAAAATGAGGAAAACTCAAACCAAAAAGAAGGGGAAAATAATATAGTTACAGAACTTGTAAAAGGTGAGGAAGTTAAGAAAATTGCAAGATAAAACAGACTGTTTTAAACTTGGGAACAAAATTATGAACCACAGGGTAACCTCAAAGAAAAATTATAAACCTTCGCATCAAAATTAAAAAAAGAGGACAAGCACAAATATTTAGCAAATACTGAAACAATAGCCATGAAGAAAATGATAACACAATTCATAAACAAATCAAGCTCAGCACAGAAAATATGGAACAAAAACATCACCAACATCAAGAAAAAAACACATAACAAAATGACAGCAAGAAATCCATACTCTTTGATAATTACACTGAATGTCAATGAAGTAAATGCACCACTCGAGAGATGGAGAGTTGGAGACTGGATAAGAAAACATAATCCATCAATATGCTGTCTACAGGAAACATACCTTAGAGAGAAAGACAAAAATAGACTAAATATCAAAGGTTGGAAAAAGATATACTAAGCAAATGGTAACCGTAAAGGAGCAGGACTGGCATTATTAATTTCTGATAAAATCAAGTTTAAGACAAAAACCACCTCAAGAGACAAGGAAGGACATTATGTAATGATTCAAGGAACCATTGAACAAGAGGACATAACCATAATAAATATCTATGGACCCAGTGAAAAAGCCCCAAAATAAATAAATCAGACTTTAACAGAACTGAAAAGACAAATACTTTACTCCACAGTCATAGTGTTGTTGTTGTTGTTATTTGCTATTGAGTCAGACCCAAGCCATAACGACCCATCCTTGGGTTTCTGAGGCATTATCACTATGGAAGTATATTGCCCAACCTTCGAGGAGTGGCTGGTGGGTTTGAACTGCCAGCCTTCTGGTTAGCAGTCAAGTGCCTTAGGCACTACGCTACCAGAGCTCCTCCACAGTCA
>NW_006921914.1:226286-234277 GCF_000298275.1 Orycteropus afer afer
GCATAGTGCCTAAGGCACTTGACTGCTAACCAGAAGGTTAGCGGTTCACACCCACCAACCACTGCTTAGAAGGAAGGTTGAACAATTTACTTCCATAGAGATACCACCTCGGAAACTCAAGGAGGGGTTGCTATGAGTCAGAGATGACTCAACGGCACATAACAACACAACATTCATCTGCCAACTTGTCATACTGTGGTGCTTTGTATGTTGCTGTGATGATAGAAGCCATGCCACTGGTATTTCAAATATCAATAGCATCACCCATGGTGGACAGGTTTCAGTGGAGCATCCGGATGAAGACATACTAGGAAGAAAGATGAGGCTATCTGCTTCTGAAAAAACTGACCTCTGAAAACCTTATAAATAGCAGCGAAACATTGTCTAATACAGCACCAGAAGATGAGCCCTTCAAGTTGGAAGTCACTCAAAATACTACTGGAAAAGGTCTGATTCCTCAAAGTAGAGTTAACTTTAATGAAGTGGAATAGCAAAGTGAAAAAGAAAGGAGTCCAACTTATCAACAGAAAGGACGTTTAAAGATCTATCCTAAAGTACAATGGTGTCATTGATAGGAAAATATCCATAGCCATTCAAGGAAGACCAGTTAATACTGCTATTATTCAAGTTTACACACCAGCTACTAAAGTAAATGATGAAGAAATTGAAGATTTTTACCAACTTCTACAGTCTGAAATTGACCAAACATGAAATCAAGATATATTGATAATTACTGGTGATTGGAATGAGAAAGTTGAATCAAAGAACAAGCATTAGTAGTTGGAAAATATGGCCTTGATGATAGAAACAGTGCCAAAAACCACATGACAGAATTTTGCAAGAACAACTCATACATAGCAAACACTATTTTTCAAAAACATAAATCGTGATTGTACATGGGGATCTTGCCAGATGTAATGCACAGGAATCAAATTGACTACATTTGTGGAAAGATGTGATGGAGAAGCTCAACATCATCAGTCAAAACAAGACCAGGAGCTGACAGTGGAACACATCATTGATTAGTCATATGCAAGTTCAAGTTGAAGGTGAAGAAAATGAAAACAAGTCCACAAGAGCCAAAATACAATCTTGATTCTATCCCACCTGAATTTAGAGACCTATCTGAAGAAAGATTTGACACAGTGAACACCAATGATCAAAGATTAGATGAGTTAGGGGATGGCATCAAGTACATCATACATGAAGAAAGCAAAAGGCATTAAAAAGATAGTAAAGTAAGAAAAGACCAAAATGGATATTAAAAGAGACTCTGAAGCTTGCTCATGAAATGGAGAGTAGCCACAGTGAAAGGAAGAAATGATGAAATAAAAGAGCTGAACAGATTCCAAAGGGTGGCTAGAGAAGATAAAGTAAAATAGTATAATGGAATGTGCAAAGACTTGGAATTACAAAACTGAAATGAAGAATGCACTTGGCATTTCCCAAGCTGAAAGAGCTAAAGAAAATATTCAAGTCTTGAGTTACAATATTGAAGGATTCTATGGACAAAATATGGAATGATGTAGGAAACATCAAAAGGAGATAGAAGGAATACATAGAGTCACTGTAACAAAAAACAAAACAAAACAAAAAAACCTGGTCAATGTCCAAGCATTTCAGGAGGTAGCATATGAGAAAGACCAATGGTAGAGAAAGAAGCCCAAGCTGCATTGAAGGAATTGGCTAAAAATTGACTGAATACCCATTGAGATATTTCAACAAATGAATGCAGCACTGAAGGCACTCACTCATTTATGTCAAGAAATATGAAAGACAATTATCATACCAACAGACTGGAAGAGATCCATGGTAGTGCCCATTCTAAAGAAAGATGTTCCAACAGAATGTGGAAATTATCCAACAATATTAACATTATTACACTAATAAAATTTTGCTTAAGATAATTTAAAAAAAATGGCTGCAACATTACATCAATAAGGAACTGTCCAAAATTCAAGCCAGAGTCTGAAGAGGGCATGACACAAGGGATATCATTACTGATGGCAGATGGATATTTGCTAAAGGCACAGAATATCAGAAACATGTTTACCTGTGTTTCATTGACTATGCAAAGACATTTGACAGTGTACATCATAACAAATTATGGATGACATTGCAAAGAATGGGAATTCTAGAACACTTAATTGTTTTCATGAGGAACCTGTGCATAGTTCAAGAGGCAGTCATTCAAACAGAATAAGGGGATATTGGATGGTTTAAAATCAGGGATGGTTTGTGTAGTGGTTGTATCCTTTCATCGTGCTTATTCAACTCTGTATGCTGAGCAAATAATCTGAGAAGTTGGACTATATGAAGGAGAGTGTGGCTTCAGGATTGGGGGAAGATTCATTCACCTTCTGTGATTTGCAGATGACACAACTTTGCTGGCTGAAAGTTAAGCTGACTTTAAGCTCTTACTGATGAAGATCAAAGACTGTAGCCTTCACCATGTATTACACTTCAACATTAAAAACAAAAACAAAAACCTTGCAACTGGACCAATAAGCAATATCACAATAAATGAAGAAAAGTTTAAAGTTCTTAGGTAGTTCATTTTACTTGGATCAACAATCAACACTCATGAAAGCATCAGTCAAGAAATCAGACCATGTATCGCACTGGAGAAATCTACTGCAAAAGACCTCTTTGAAATGTTGAAGAACAAAGATGTCACTTTGAGGACTAAAGTGTGCCTGACTCAAACCATGGTATTTTCAACAGTCTCACATGTGTGAAAACTGGACAATGAAAAAGGAAGATCAAAGAAGAGTTGACCTATTTAGAATTGTAGTGTTGGTGAATAGCGAAAACACCATGGACTGCCAGAAGAAGAAACACATCTGTTTTGGAAAAAGTACAGTCAGAATGTTCCTTAGAAGTGAAAATGGACAGTCTTTGTCTCATGTGCTTTGGTCATATTGTCAGAAGGGTCTAGTCATTGGAGAAGGATACCATGCTTGGTAAAGTAGAGGATCAGTGAAAAAGGGGAAGATCCATAGGAGCTGGACTGACTCAGTGGCTGCGACAATCGGCTCAAGCATAGCAAAGAATGGGAAAATGGTGCATGACCAGAAATTGTTTCATTCTATGTGTGGTCACTATGAATCAGAGCTGACTAGATGGCACCTAACAATAGGAACAATATTTTTTAAATGAGCACTTGCATCATTAATAAATAATAATGAAGATATATGTAAAAGGAGATCCAGATATTCATGTATGCTAGTATGCAATGGAATATCTCTGAGATAATACGTAGGAGACTGGAATCAGTATTTACCTCTCTTGATCGAATTACTAGAGGTCAGAGGAGGAAGGGAGATGTAACTATATGGCATGCTATTTTTATTGTCTGAATTTTTTTTTACCATGTACATGTTTTAACTTTTTGATAAAATACTAGATGAATGTTTAAAATAAATGAGGACGAGAAATACTCTAAAAGTCATAGGTGCTGTATTTACTGATAAACTCAGTCTTGGTATAAAAGAAAGGAGACAAACGGAAAGTAAAGGACAATTTCTAGCAGTAGTATGAAGGCAGAAGGGGAGAACATGATTGAAAACACGTTTAAGAAAACTTAGAGAATGAGACTGAGACAGAAAAACACAAATGGGCCGCCATGAAGTGTAGAGTGCAAGAAAATTGGGAAGATAATTTCACCCTACATCCTTTGCAGCAGCTAAACACGGCCATAGCTCAACTATGAAAAATAAATAAATAAATAATGACAATGCATCCCTCCTTGAAGAGCAAATAAAACATAAAAGATTACTTTTTAGCAATCACTAGATACAATTCACTATGAACAATTAAATGAAACAATCAACAACATCAGGCATTGCTAGAATAAAATTAGGGATATTCTCTGGAATCAAGATATATTCCAAAAGTCTTTTTTTTTTTTTAATTCATCTTATAGTCCAATCTTACTGTTTCCCAACACAGCAGAAGCATGTATCATTTAAGGGTGGTCAAAATAACATTCATGGATCACCATGAATATTAGTCTCTTAAAGAAGCTGCAGTGGGACTGGCTCCTTTTGTAAGGCAAAGAATCTTTTTAATGGTTCCTCTGCTTCATGGACATAATGAGAATGTACAGTTTCTCTTCAAAGGGATTTCACTAATTCTTCATGATTGAAAACTTTTTTTACTGTGCATATATTTCTACTGTGCAATAGCAGAAGCTTCTATTATTTCCAAAAATAAGCACCGCATACCTATAAACTTGAAAACCTATGCAGCACACATTCAGAGTAATGATAAATTGTTCAACTGTACTCTTTGGTGAGAAAAGGTTGTGGTGGACTTGAACAAATTAAGCAACTTTAAATTAAAAAGGGGAAAACCCAACAAAAACAAAGATTGTAAAAGGGCAAGAGATTGTAGAGCTAGATGAAGTAAAAAAAAATGAATTCGTTCAAAAGAATTCATTTTCAGCTTGGATAAAATCCATCTGAAGATTTTTCCCCTACAAAATAATAGTATAAAAGTTCCAGGCTGTGATAACTCTAATTCAGAGCTATTTTGTGTTTGCTAAATGGAATGTGACAGGGATCTGAAATAGTGCTATACTATAGAAAATAATTAGTTGAGAACTAACTTGATAATTTTACTACTGAGAAGAACGAACTGAAATCAACCTTCACTTTAATTATGTGTAAAGAAGAAGTATAATTACTTGCAAAGATAGTAATCAGGAAAAATGAAAATACATTTCTCTGTTATCTGGTAGATAGCAAGCTAACTTGTTTAGTCTGTTCACCTCTTCTAAAGGGAAGATAACAAATTAGTTACCATAATGCCATCAAAATCTCACCCCATATTAAAACACTAAGCGAAAAATAACTTTTTCAATGTAATGATATGCTTCTTTTTTTTTTTTTTTTTTTTTTTTTTTGGTATTCGGCCTATCTTGGTTTAAATACATCGGTTGCTGTCTTTTTCATACTGAAGGGATATCATCTCTAAATTTGAGATATCTAAACATGTCGTGAACATTTGGACTGTGATTATACACTCAACAGCAAGATCATGTTCACAGATATTTCAGTTGACCCAATCATCTTCAGTGTGCATACAAAGTGGTAGAGTTGGAAGGCACCCAGAGCTATCAGTTACTCCTATCACAGATTGGTCAGTTGAACTGCAAGTCAAGGCTAAGTTGCTGAACCATGGATTCTTTGGAATGACCCTTCCTATGCTGCTTTGTGACATAACTGGAAAACTGAAGATCTTAATGAGGGGGGAAAATATATGCAAGTGAAACTGCAGGAGGCCTTTCTGAGAGTAGAGTGTTCAAATTGTCAAGCCACTGGAACTAATTTCACCATGTTTATCTAAATTGCCAGGGTTGTTGTTGTTAGGTGCCATTGAGTCAGTTCTGATCCATAGCAGCCCTATTTACAACAGAAAAAACACTGCCCAGTCCAGTGCCATCCCCACAATCCTTGCTACGCTTGAGCCCATTGTTGGCAGTTACTCTGTTAATCCATCTCATTGAGGGTCTTTGCTTTTTTGCTGACCTACTTTACCAAGCATGGTTTCTGTGGTAGTAAAGTTGTGTGTCAACTTGGCTGGGCCTGGTTTTGAGTGGATGATCAGCTGGATGTAGTTCACCATGATGAGACTAGTAATCAACTCTGTGGTAGAGTCTGCAGTGAGCAGCTGAGTAGCTGCCTTAGGGATGTGGTCTGCTTCCAGTATATAAGAAGCAACATTGGAAAGGTCTTGGAGCTTCTTGGCATGCTTGGGCCCTATGTGTAGCCAAGTCTTCATTCAGTAGACTGCCATGTTGTCTGCTCATCTTAGGACTGTTCTTGGACTTGAATCAGTGTCAGGCTGTATTGTGTGATAATCTTGGGACTGTGCCATTTAACTCGTCAACCTTGGGCTTCTTAGCTTCAGCATCCAGCAGATTCCTGAGTGAAGAGATGCCTCCAGATCCAATGGGCTGGGAGAAAGAGGCCGAGCTGAAGCCCAAAATCAAGGGGCTTTCACCCAGTCCCAAGAGCTGGCACTTTGAGCATGGACTTCTAACCACCTAAATTGTAAGAGAATAAATTCCTCTTTGTTAAAGCCATCCACTTGTGGTATGCCTTTTATAGCAGCAGTAGAGAACTGAAACAGTATCCTTCTCCAGGTACTGATCCCTCCTGATAACATGACCAAAGTGTGTGAGACGAAGTTTGGCCATTCTCGCTTCTAAGAAGAATTCTGTCTGTACCTCTTCCAAGATAGATTTGTTTGTTCTCCAAGCAGTCCATGATATTTTCAATATTCTTTGACAACACCATAATTCCAATACATTAAGTGCTAGGGCAGATGACCACATGTAGAGATTTTACATTTTATCTGGAAGCCAGGTTTTTAATTCAGGGCAGCCAAGGATGGACTAGTTGGGCAATAAATATGCGAAGGAACAAGCTTTTTCCCTTCTTGCCACAGTAAGTATTTGGAAGTGTGCTGCTAATTTTTTTTTTTTCATATCTTTCAACCACATCCTTAAGTCATTGAGATTATGAGAGTTGGCAACCCTATAATTTGAGAACTAGCTTGAGATGATGAGCTGCCTTGTATTATTTCCTTCCTCACAGTTCTTTGTGCTCTGTCTCATATGATAAGCACTATACAAAATAAAGCTGTATCACACACGATGAATATACCTGAGACTTAAAGTTACTGCAGAAATGAACTACCATCCCTCTAACCCATTTAGAGATAAGGAAAGAGATTTCCATTCTTTACACAATTTACTATATAGGGCATTTAAAAGAAAGTGTATGAAGAAAAAAAAAGAAAATGAGTTTATTTCAACAATGAATGGTATGAGAAGACAAAAGGAAAAAGTATAATATAGGTGGCTAACATCAGTAAAAACCACAGTAGATGATATTCTCTTACTTAATAGGCTATGTTGTTGTTGTTAAGTGCCATTGAGTCATCTCCAACTCATAGCGACCCTATGCACAGCAGAACAAAACACCACCCAGTCCTGTGCCAGCTCCACGATCCCTGCTATACTTGACCCCATCACCGCAGCCACTGTATCAATCCATCTCCTTTAGGGCCTTCCCCTCCTTCATTGACCCTCCACCTTACATCCTTCTCCAGGGAATAGTCCCTTCTGACAACATAACCAAAATATGTGAGATGAACTCTGGCTATCCCCACTTCTAAGGAGCATTCTGGCTGCACTTCGTTTAGGAAAGATTTGTCAATATTTTAGCAGTCTATGGTACCTTCAGCATTCCTTGCCACCACCACAACTCAAAAGCATCAATTTTTCTCCTGTCTTCCTTATTCATTGTCCAGCTCTCACATGCATACGAGGTGATTGAAAATATCATGGCTTGTGTCAGGTGCACCTTAGTCTTCAAGGAGACATCTTTGCTCGTCAGCACTTGAAAGAGGTCCTTTGTAGCCGACTTTCCCACTGGTAAAAGTCATCCGATGTCCTGACTGCTGCTTCCACTGGCGTGGATTGTAGAATGAAGTAATGTGAAGTCTTTGACAACTTCAATCTTTTCTCCATTTATTGTGATGCTGCTTATAGGTCCAGTTGTGAGGAATTTTGTTTTCTTTATATTGAGATGTAATCTATACTGCAGACTCTATTCTTCAATCTTCATCAGTAAGTACTTCAAGTCATCCTCACTTTCAGCAAGCAAAGTTGCGTCCACAGCATATTGCAGGTTATTGATCAGCATTCCTCCAATCCTGATGCCATGTTCTTCTTCAGATAATCCAACTTCTCGGATTATTTGCTCATCATATAGATTGAATAAATATGGTGAAAGGATACAACCCTGACACACTCCCTTCTTGATTTTAAACCATGCAGTGTACCCTTATTCTGTTCTAATGACAGCCTCCTGGTCTATGTACAGGTTCTTAATGAGTACAATTAAGTGTTCTGGAATTCCCATTCTTCTCAATGTTATCCACAATTTGTTATGATCCACACAATCAAATGCTTTGGCATA
>NW_006921914.1:235903-241820 GCF_000298275.1 Orycteropus afer afer
TTCCTTTTTGAGAACTTCCAGTTTTCCTAGGTTCATACTTTGTACATTCCATGTTTCGATTATTAATGGATGTTTGCAGCTGGTTTTCCTCAATTTGAGTCATGCCACATCAGAAAGGGGAGGTCTCGAAAACTTTACTCTATCCATATCAGTAAGGTTGGTCCTACTCTGATGATGCAGCTCTTTCCTAGTCACATTTTGAAAGCCTTTTGACCTAAGGGGCTGGGCCTCCTGCACTGGATCAGATAATGTTCCTGGACTATTCATAAAGTTGCACAGTAATGCAGCACACAATGTTCCTCTGCTGTTCGTAAGGTTTTCCCTGGCTAATTTTTTGTGAAGTGGATGGCCTCTTCCTTCTTCCTAGTGTGTCTCAGGTTGTAAACTGCATTGAAACCTGTGCATCCTGTCAAGCCTGTCAGCATTTGAAGTGACACAGCCTCAAGCCTCACAGCAACACACAGACCACAATAGTATGGCAAACTGAAAGACAAGTTTGTCTTGCTTAGCTGTGTGAAACCTCTTCACCCTCCCCTTACCTGGATGCTTGGTGCTTCTCTGCTCTGTCATCCCCCTGACTTATCTTTCCCCCGCTTTCCTGGCTGGTGGGGGTGGGGCCTGGGTTCCTCCCTCTCCTTACCTGGATGCCTGGCTGCTGCTATGCTCTGTCATAATAATAGGTAATAATAGGTTATAATAATCTACAATTATAAGAGAGAGGAAAGGGGGGATTATTGCTTTAATCTTGGAATCATGGAGTTTCTTACAGACTTCTTAGAGAAAGGGGAAGTATGTATTACCACACAAGGCAAGTTTAAACAAAAAAAGCAAGATGAAAAGAAAAACCCAGGGATCCAAAATTATGCACCATTTTCCCCTCTGGGTGGTAGAAAAAAATCCCAAAGATATTGATGAAGAATGAAATCACCTAGATTTCAGAAAACTAGGAACTTTTCAAAGTATCCAGTATGAATAATCAGAAAGACTACTTTCATTCACATAGAATTTTAAAGATTTGGGTTTGAAGTAATGAAGCTCTTGGGATGAAGCAGGCAGAGGTGAAAGCAACTCTCTAGAAATGTACAAAAGATCATATATTTTCAAAAATTCCAGACAGAAGGGATGGTGGGAGATTGAAAAGGTTAGCTACAAAGGATTGCAAGTGCAAGGAGTGACTAGAGGGACTGAGCTCTTTCTATTCTTTTATGCTGATTTGTAGAACTGTGTTAGAGCATCCGTTGATGGTCTTGGGAAAAGCATGAAGGAAGAGCAAAGGGCTAAGGTAAGGGTTAGCACTTGCCTGTTCCTTTGGCAGATTTTGTTGGAATGTTGCAAGTTAAGACCAAGGAACAAGTCAGTCCATCAAAGGTTCAATGTCATATGTGCTCAAACACTTGTAACTCATTCTCTGAGCTTACCTTTTTCCATTTTTAACTCTGAGTCTTGTTCCCCAATGTATAATATTGATCACTATTTCATATTAAATTGATTCTCTACCAGTATAGATAGATAAACATTCAATGGACTTTTTTTTTTAAAAGAAATGCCAATGATATGTGATGAAAATAAAGCATAGAATTTTGCATATAACCAGAAAGCCAGAACAAAGCCAGGTATGGCTGTTGGATTCTAGGCAAAAGTTCATGTTTTCAAATGAAATGTGACAGTTTATATATAGGATAGTATGGCAAAAGGCTTTTAACTTAGATACATAAAAAATAAAATTAAAATAGAGAACTTTATTCATTTGAACTCCTACAAAAAAAGGGTGTCAAGAAAACATAATTAACTATGAGAAAATGTGAAATTAATAGTAACATTAATTTTATATTTGAAGACCAAGACAACCTTTTTTTACACCTGGATTTGTGTCAACAGCAAGGTGAAGAAAAACATATATCTCTATCACAGAAGTGTTATAAGGAAGAATAAAAACAATAGTGCAACTTTATATAAAAATCGAAGTGCTGTATGCAAATATATCACTAAGAATGAAAGTTCTTTGAAAATACTCATTGGGTACTATATATAAGGGATTGCTTTTAACAAAAAATAATTAGAGAAAGTGAGAAAAAGATGTTTTGCATCTCCTATCAACTTTTTTTGTTTTTACATTTTCAAAAATTAGAAACCAAGATCTGAGTGCTATGTGGGATATCATTTCTTCTAGGCCCTTTCAGTAGATAGAGCTAAGAAATCATGAATTTATATTTATATTTCCAATTCCAGTCTGTCCCCACTTGGTTCTTGCCCTCCTCTATTCAATATTTATATCTCTCTTCTTCCTTAATAATGACTCAAGCTTCTCCTCCAAACACACACAGAGAGACAAATACAAACACACAAATACATTTTTAATCAAATCATGCAATATATAAAACCTCACTTCAGAATTTCTCTCTCTCATCTCTCTATGGGAACTCTGGTAGCATAGCGCCTAAGGCATTTGACTGTTAAGCAAAAGGCTGGCAGTTCAAACCCACCAGCCACTCCTTGGAAGGAAGGTTGGGCAATCTATTTCCGTAGTGACACCACCTCAGAAACCCAAGGAGGGGTTGCTATGAGTATATTAAAAATGGTAAATGTTTATTTCCTGTTTCATTTGAAGTTCTCCCCCCCACCTGCCAAATGAAGGTGTATAACGTAAGTACTGTTTTCAAATGTTACATAGATTAGTTGTTTTATTTCCCTTTCAGATTGAGTATATTATTCATTTGAAATATCGCTGGGGACATTTGCTTCCAATTTGCATTAGTTTTAGAGATATTTTCCCTATTCTACTTTATTTAGTTTTATTCTTTGTATATACAGACCATCACAAAGATTGCAAAATTCAAATCTATGCACAATTGTATACTCAGAGAAGAGTTACTTCCTCCCCATCCCTTCAACACTGTCCATCTCCTGTCACTCCCACATGCCTTGTAATATAACTAATTTCATTATTTGATCCTCTATATATGTTATTTTTTTCAAAAATAGGCAGACAGATATATATTATCAATTTCACTTTTTCTGTACAAAAGTAACATAGTATATGGATACTTTTATCCTACTCCGTCATAAGTTTAATGTAACAGTAATGAAGATAATCAAAATGACAGAATCATTAGATTTTTCTATAGTATAGATTATTAGATAAAGTTGAAATTGCTTAGGAATAATTTTGATTCCCATGATAATATTATAATACAAAGGGAGAGTGGGCAGAATAGATTAGATCTAAGACAGCATTTGACCTTCCTTATTTAGGTATTTGGAATTTTTTTTCTGTTTTAATCAGAAGATAAACTGAAGGCATTACTGTGCATTATCAGGTGTTGCTATAGGTGGAATAGATTTACTAGATACTCTCTCTTTACAAGAAAATCATACACTGTATTTCGTTGGTGTTATATATAACTTAAAATTCAAATATGAATTAATTATAAATAGAAGTAAGATCTTCTGATAAATACAATAAAGAACTGCACTTGAATCTAAAGGGTTCTCAAATAACCCTTGCAGTGGTTCTTAATATTTGAAGGGATGCACAATTTTAGCAATCAACTTAAAGCTATGTAATCTCACCCAGAAAAATGTACATGCACCATATACAATTTTTCTTACAGTTTTAGGGGGTTCACAAACCTCCCAGGGTAAGAATTTCTGGTGTCTGATCATTATTGCCAATAGTTGTGAGCTCCTTTAGAGCTTATGTTTAAATCTTGTTGGGGGATCCTTGGATGACAAGCTGGCAAGAGTAAGATTATTTCTAGATTATTCAAAGGCAAAGTCAGAGTAGTACACCTTTTTTCCATTAAATTGTCTGTTTCTCAACTCTCTGTGACTGTTTATTAAATCTCCTATTGCAAAGTAGTTATACCGTGATTCAGAAGGGAAAATATTGTTTTGAAGCTATATATAAAGAGAATTGGTAAAGAATTTTTAAAGGAGCTCACCACTTTGTAGGAATACTTAGTGCTTGAACAATTTCTCTTAGAAATATCAGCACAAGGCCAGTCCCCATGAGGCAGAGGTTAAAGATATCCCAAATGTCCAAACTACCATGCCACTCCATCATTTCAGACATTAACTCCTCTTCCTCCTCCCAATAATTTCCCCCATCTTAGGGTTTTGTATTTCACTGTAACACCTCACAGAACTCACAGACACCCAAGGGATCATCTCACGTAGTAGTGGTGGAGGCTGGCAGGCTGGCGAGTCCCAGGTCTGTGAGTGGGTCTGGAGAATCCTCCCAATTCTCAGGGTTTGATGAACCTCGATCAGCAGATCAGATGACGGCTGCTATCCCAAATCCAGGGGTGAGATGAGGATGAGCACAGAACTGGAGCAAAAGGAGGGCAAACCTTCCCAGGAGATTTGTAGGTATACCTTCAAGGAAGCTAAGGGTGGTGATTTGAGTTATACCCTCCAGCAAGGCAGGACTCAAGATACATTCCACCTGTGTTGCTCCAACAGCAATAACCCAAGTGGATGGCTTTAACAATCAGCAGCTACTCAGTTGCTCAAAGCAAATCCCACCATAGAGCCCATTGCCAGTCATTATAGGGAATGACTACTACCAGCTGCCCAGCCAAGTTGACATCCAATCTTAACTACCACACTACCTCAAAGCAGGCGTGTGTAATAGGTGTGGTAGTTCAGTTTGTGTGTCAACTTGGCTGGGCCTGGTTGAGTAGCTGGGCAGCTGGATGTAGTATTCCCCATGATGAAACTGGTAATCAACTCCATGGTGGAATCTACTGTGAGCAGCTGAGTAGCTGCCTTAGGGAATGTGGTCTGTTTCCTGTATATAAGCAGAAGCCTGGGGCATGGTCGCTAGCTTGTGGTGTGCTTGGACCCTGCATGTAGCCATGTTATTGTTCAACAGCCTGCCATGCTCTGCTGACCTTGGGACTTGCAATGGACTTGAATTAATGGTCTGCTTTGTTATTTGATAACATCGGGACTGTGCTATTTTATTTGTCGACTTTGGGCTTGTTAGCCTCAGCAGCCAGTAGCTGTCTGAGTGAAGAAAAGCCTCTAGCTTCAGTGGGCTGGAAATAAGAGACAGAGCTGAAGCCCAAGTTCGAGGGGTTTTCACTCAGCCCCTAGAGCCTGGCACTTTGAACTTGGACTTCTAGTCTCTCAAACTGTAAGAAAATAAACTCATGTTTGTTAAAGTCATCTCATTTGTGGTATATCCTTGTCAGAGTGGTACTGGGTAACCAGAACAATAGAATTTACAATACCTCACCGAATGGAGGACAATGGTTAGAACGGCCAAATCAAGCAATTCACTGCACTTAGGAAAAGGAAATATGCAGAATTAAAATGCAAAAATGGTTCCTCTTTACATAGCATCTTTTCTTTCCCAGTTTAAGATTCTTAATTTACTCCCTGTCACCTTAGGGCAAAATTTAAATTCCTTAGGAGAACATACACAATCCTACTTGATCTGAACACAATCTACTGAAGCAGACTCATCTGCTATTTACCTAAACACATCCTATCCTTAAAGCCATACAGAAATTCATGTTGTCGTTCTTAGGTAGGTGCTATTGAATAGGCTCCAACTCATAGTGAGCAATATACAATGGAATGAAACATGGCCAGATCCTGCCCCATCTTCAACATTGTTGCTTTGTTTCAGCTCACTGTTGTAGCCATGTGACAATCCATGTCATGGAGGGTCTTTCTCTTTTTTGGTGACCCTCTACCAACTATAATGTCCTTCTCTAGGGAGTAGTCCCTCCTGATAACATGACTAAAGTACATGAGGTGAAGTCTTGTCATGCTCTCTTCTAAGGAACTTTCTGGCTGTACTTCTCCCAAAACAGATTGTTATTGTTGTTGTTGTTATGTGCCGTCGAGTCGGCCCCGACTCATAGCGACCCCTCCTTGGGTTTCCGAGGCAGTATCACTACGGAAGTAG
>NW_006921914.1:242403-245485 GCF_000298275.1 Orycteropus afer afer
ATACTCACAATTATGGGGTTTATTATGGAAGTAACAGGGTACAATTCAAGTTCAGGAAGGCTCAGGATACAATTCTTCAATAAGGACAGCCTCCCCTCAGCCTTGCCCAAAGACATGTCTCTCTTTGGTCCTCTGCCTTTCCACCTGGGCTCTGTCCTCCTCAGGCCAGTATTGCAAAGCTATTTTAGCTCTGCATCTATATTCATGAGGGATATTGGTCTGTAATTTTCCTTTTGAGTGATGTCTGACTGGTTTTGGTATCAAGGTTATGCTTGCTTCATAAAATTCCATCTTTTTCTATGTTTTGGAATATTTTCAGTAGGATTGGTGTCACTTCTCTGAATATTGGGTAGAATTCTCTGTTGAAACCATCTGGGCCAGGGCTTTTTTTCTGTTGGTAATTTTTTTTTATGACCCATTCAATTTCTTCTTTTGTTATGGGTCTGTTCAACTTTTTCAACTCAGTCTGTGTTAGTTTAGGTAAGTAGTGTGTTTCTAGAAATCTGTCCATTTCTTATAGATTTTCAAATCAGTTGGGTACAGTTCTTCATGTTGTTGTTATGTGCCATAGAGTCAGACCCAACCCATAGCGACCCCTCCTTAGGTTTCCAAGGCAGTATCACTACGGAAGTTGATTGCCCAACTTTCCTTCTGAGGGGTGGCTGGTGGGTTTGAACTTCCAGGCTTCTGGTTAGCAGTCAAGTGCCTTAGGCACTACACTACCAGAACTCCCACAGTTCTTCAAAGTATCTTGATATTATCTTTTTTATTTCAGTTGTTCTGTTGTGATGTTGACCATTTTGTTTCTTATTCATGTTATTTGTATTCTCTCCCTCTTTTCCTTTGTTAATTGTGCCAGTGGTTTGTCAATTTTATTAATATTTTCAAAAAACTAATTTCTGGTCTTGTTAATTTTTTTTCCATTGTCTTTCTATTTTCTGTTTCATTGATTTTTGCTCAAATCTTTATTATTTCCTTTCTTCTGGTGACTATATGCTTTTCTTGATGTTCATTTTCTAATTGTTGAAGATGTTGGTTTAGTGTGTTGATTTTGGCTCTTTCTTCTTTTTTAACGTGTGCATTTATTGCTATAAATCATCCTCTGATCACTGCTTCTGCTGTGTCCCACAGAATTTGGTATGCAGTGTTTTCATTCTCATTTGATTCAAGGGATATTTAAATTTCATTTTTTATTTCTTCTATTACCTAGTGGCTTTGGAGGATGGTGTTGTTAAGTTTCCATGTGTTTGCTCTTTTTCCATTGATCTTCCTATTGTTGATTTCTAATTTGACAGCATTGTGATCTGAGAAGAGGCTTTCCAGTATTTCAATGTTTTTAAATTTATTAAGGCTTGCTTTATGGACTAACATATGGTCTATCATGGAGAAAGTTCCATGTGCACTGGCAAAGAATGTATATTGTGGTGGTGTTGGGTGAAGTGCTCTGTAGATGTCTATAAGGTCAAGTTGGTGGATTGTATTGTTTAGTTCTTTTGCATCTTTTTGAGTCTTTCCAGTTCACTCTTTCATTGAAAGTGGTGTATTAAAGTCTCCTACTATGACTGTGGAGTCATCTATTTGTCTTTTCAATTCTGCTAAAGTCTGATTTATGTATTTTGGGGATCCTTCATTATAAAAATAATAGATATTTATTATGGTTATATCTTCTTGTTCAATGGATCTTTTAATCACTATATAATGTCATTCCTTCTCTATTATGGTTGTTTTTGTCTTAAAGTCAATTTTATTAGAAATTAATAATGCCAATCCTGCTCTTTTTTGGTTGCCATTTGGTTGATATACCTTTTTCCAGTCTTTGAGTTTTAGTCTATGTTTATCTTTGTCTCTAAGATGTGTCTTTTGTAAACAGCATATCAATCAATGGGTTACATTTTCTTATCCAGTCTGCAACTCTCCATCTCCTGAGTGGTGCATTTAATCCATTGACATTCAGTGTAATTATCAACTAATATGAATTGGTTGCTGTCATTTTGGCATGTGTTTTCTTCATGGTGTTCCTGGTTTGTTTGTTCAATATATTTTTTTCTACTGAGCTCATTATGTTTATGAATCATTTTATCATTTCCTTTGCTGCTATTGTTTTAGTATTTGCTAAATATTTGTGCTTGTCCTTTTTTTCTATTGTGATTTAAATGTTTATTGTTTTTCTTTGAGGTTACCCTGTGATTTATAATTTTCTCCTCAAGTTTAGAACAGTCCATTCTATTTTGCAACTCTCTTAACTTCCTCACCATTTAGAAGTTCTATAACTACACTATTTTTCCCCATTTTTGGTTTTTGGTTGACCTCCTTTGCCAATGACATCTCTGGTTCCCGGTTTCCAATGTTGTAAGCTTATTTTACATTGCAAACTTCCGTAGCTGTGTTGGTTTCTGGGTTATTTCATCATGTGTATTAATGGCCAGTTGTTGTTTGTTACTATTAGTTCTCTGTTCAAAGGACTCTCTTTAGTATCTCTTGTAAGGTTGGACTGGTTGTAACAAATTTCCTTAATTTCTGCTTATCTGGAAATCTCCTAATTTCACCATCATATTTGAGGGACAGTTTTGCTGGGTATATAATTCTTGGATGGAAATTTTTCTCTTTCAGGGTTTTAAGTATACCATTCCATTGCCTCTTCATCTGCATGGTTTCTGCTGAGAAATCAGAGATTATTCTTATTGGTTGTCTTTTGTAGGTAACTTTTTGTTTTTTCCCTGCTTTCAGGTTTCTTTCTTTGTCTTCGGTTTTGATGAATTTGATGATGATATGTCTTGGTGATTTTCTTTTGGTGTCATTCCTGTTTGGGGTTTGTTGGACTTCCTAAATGGATATATTCTCATCTTTCATCATATCAGGGAAATTCTCTTCCAACAAATCTTGGACAATTTTCTCAGTGGTTTCCTATTTTTCTTCCTGTTCTGGAATTCTCATGACACATAGATTATTCCTTTTGATGGTATCCCACATGAACCTTAGGCTTTCTTCATTTTTTTTTTTTTTAATCTTTTTTCTCATTGATCCCTTTCCAAAGAAGTATTCATGTATTTGTCTTCAATCTCACTAATTCTATCTTCCATTG
>NW_006921914.1:245666-252440 GCF_000298275.1 Orycteropus afer afer
TTCCTGTCTGTGTTTTCCTCAATTTTGTCAATGTTTTCCTTGATTTGTCTCAATCCTTTGAAGATACCCAAGTATAATTCTTTTTAATTTCTTATCAGAGAGTTTCAATGCTGCTTCTTCCTCAGGGATGTATTCTGGATCTGAATCCTGCTCCCTTGTTTCTACTGATTTATCTTGCTCCTTTGTGTGGACTGTAATAGTCTGTTGTCTCTGAGACATTTTGATGTTGTTGTATTTATAATTCTGTTAACTGTGAAGAGAAGTTAAGGGTAAGTCAGGCTCTTCTTAGTGATCAGGTGTCATTGGCCAGTTGGTGCAGAAGGAAGTGGTGGCTCTCAGTAAGTTGAGCTGTAGGAGATGCAGGTATGGTTGTGCTGTATGGGCACAGTTGCTGTCTCCCACTCAGTTGGACAAAAACAACCATTGAAAAACCATCAAAAAAGTAAAAGCAAGTGGACAAAAAACACACCACATAAACACACAGGAACAATTACCAAAAAGGGGGGGGACCCTCAATATCTGGGGAGGGTGCAATAAGAGAAAAGAGGTAGAGTAGGAGAATAATGAAAAAAAAATGGGAAAGAGGCAAAAACAAAAACAGGGAACGGGGTTATCCATGAGAAAAAAAAAAAGGAACCAGGAACAGAGAAGAGAGAAAAAGCTGAAAAATAGAACCTGAGAAGGGACGAATAAAGTATAATAATAAAAAGGATTAATAATAATAATAATACTTTTAAAACAGACAAAAACAAACAAATTAAAAAAAAAGGGTGGGGGGACGTGGACAGGGCATACAGGCTCCATCAGAGCACACAGATTGGGATGGAATTCCTGACAGCCCAGAAGGTGGGTGGGAGTGAGGGATGGCCACACCTCACTTCACCAAGAGGGTGTGGGATATAAGAGTTACGGGGGAATATCACCCCTTTCCAGTCCTTCATGTCCAGAATGTCTTTGTGGTTCCCCAGCAAGTGGAGCCTATTCTTAGGTCCCTGGAATCTGAGAGAATGCTGTCGCTTTAAATATCAAAAATGATCCAACTGCTTGTAAATATTCAAAATGGCTGCACTCTCCAGACAGCCAAAAATTCACAGCTCAGCCCATCTCCTTCACTGTTTCCGCTTTTATTCACCAGCCACCAGTGCAGTCCTCCGTGAAGTCCCTGGGTAACACGGCCCATTTTTAGGTTAATTCTTAGGTCCTAACACCACTTGACAATGTAGAAGCTTTCCATGCCATCAGGATAGGTGACAGACCTTAGCTCAATATGTCTCCTTTTTCAGTGTTTTCATGAAGGTTCTTCTACTAGTTAGAGTTCATTTCTGTATCCTTACTTTAAAAGATCAGGGCTCTAGGATTATCTTCTGTATCTGTGTTAATTGGTTCCCCTTTTCTTTGTTGAAGAGGGTCTGTGTAGTTTGTCTGCCTATTCCACCATCTTACCAGAACTCCCAAATCTATTCTTTAGATGGTTTCTAAATTCATGTGGGATATAATCAAGGTCGTATTTTGGCTCTTGTAGACTTATGTTAATTGTCTTCAGGTTCAATTTGAACTTGCCTATGAGCATTTAATGATCTGTTCCACAGTCAGCTCTTGCCTTTGTTTTGGCTGAAATACAGAGCTTTTCCATTGTCTCTTTCCACAGATGTAGTTGATCTGATTCCTGTATATTCCATCAGGTAAGGTCCATGTGTATAGCTACCATTTATGTTGTTGAGAAAAAGTATTTACAATTAATCACACAGTATCCTTACAAAATTAATTGTGATCTTCAGCATCATTTCTATCACCAAGGCCATATTTCCAACTATCAGTGATTCATCTTTGTTTCCAACTTTTTCATGCCAATCACCAGTAATGATCAACACATCTTGATTGCATGTTTGGTCAATTTCAGACTGCAGATGTTAGTAAAAATCTTCAATTTCCTAGTCTTTGGCTTCAGTGGCTGGTGCATAAATTTGAGTGATAGTAGTATTAACTGGTCTTCCTGGTAGGAGTGGCTCATCTTCTGGCACTGTATCAGACAGTATTTCAGGGCGATTCATAAACTTTTCCAGTAATAAATCTGACAGTGTTTCACTGCTATATATAAGATTTTCACTGGACAATTCTTTGAGAATTAGATGGCCCCTTTCCTTCTTCTGGGTCTGTTTTAGTCTAGAAGCTCCACTGAAAACTGTCCACAATGGGTAACCCTGCTGCTATTTGAAATACTGGTGGCATAGCCTCCAGCTTCACAGCAACATGCAAGCCACCACAGTGTGACAAACTGACAGACAAGTCTTTTGCCTCTAGTAGAGCTCATTTTAAGCCTAGTGGAATAACAAAACTGACCAACCCCCATGTTAATGTTCTATATCTCATCTCCAAGGTCTCACCCCCATGTACTTTACTAGCATTACTGACAAGCTATCCAATCCTCTTGGTGGGCCACAAGCACCTTGAATTTGCATACTTCCACTCAGTCATCTGGTAGGAATCATAAAGTCCATGGCTAGAAGAGCCATACCACGTCATTCAATGCACCACAAGTTTATATATCAAGAAAAATGGAGTTAATATTCTCTATCCATTATAGATACCCTTAGTAGATACGTAATAGAAATTGATTTCTCTTTCCTTCCCTCCCTTCTGTCTCTCTTCTTATAAACTGCAAATTCCTGAAGGGCAGGTTTTGTTTGACTCTCTAACAACAAGGTCTGGCACATATTGTTGTTGTTATTTGCCATCGAGTCGGCCCCTACTCATAGTGACCCCTCCTTGGGTTTCCGAGGCAGTATCATTATGGAAGTAGGATTGCCCAACCTTCCTCCCAAGGAGTGGCTGGTGGGTTTGAACCACCAGCCTTCTGGTTAGCAGTCAAGTGCCTTAGGCACTATGCTACCAGAGCTCCTTGGCACACATTAAGTCCTCCATAAATATGTGCTGAATGAAATTGTACAAAGGCATATTCAATACTCCATAATTAGAAATACTTTTTATAATAAATTATTAGCTGAGTGGCTGTACTCCCTGGATATCCACTAAAGCAGCTTAAAAAGTTTAAGGAAATATACAATGAAATATGAGATAGGGAGATTTCTCTTTTGTGAAGGATATTAGGAAATACTCATTCAGGATAGGAAAAAAAAAGAGAATTCAAAGAAGAGTGGAACAAGAAGGACAGGTAATTCTTTGTTTTTCAGGAACATACCAAGAAACATGTCCAATATCAACAAAATACATTCTTCCAATACCCATCTTTCCACCATCACTTGAAAATGATTATCTGTTTTTATTAAACTATTTTTTAATTTTGTAATAATTTCAAATGTGCAAAACTACTCTAAAGGCTCTACCATACCATAAACCCAGCCTCCTCAAACTTTAGCATCTCATGTAACACATATCAAAATCAGAAAATTAACTCTGACACAATTTGTTGTTAGGTGTCTTTTAGTTGGTTGCAACTCATAGTGACAGAATGAAACACTGCCCAGTCCTGCACCACCTTCATAATTGTTGTTATGTTTGACCCTATTGTTGAAACCACTGTGCCATTCCATTTCTTTTAGGGTATTTCTCTCTCTCTCTTTTTTTTTTTTTTGCTGACCTTCTACTTCACCAAGCATGATTTCCTCCCCCAGTGACTGGTTCTTCCTGATTACATGTCAGACTAACTATAATCATCCTAATTTCTGAGTAGCATTACCACTGTTCTTCCAAGACAGATTTACTCATTCTGTCTTGGCAGCCCATAGTATATTCGATAACTTTTGAAAATACCATAATTCTAAGGACTCAATTCCTCTTGGATCTTCCTTATTCATTCTCCAGCTTTCACATGCATACAAGACTGCTGAAAATATCATGTCTTGAGTCAGATGCATTTTAGTCCTCAAGGACTAATGCTGTTTAAGCATTTTATTTTTATTTATTTATTTATTTGTGCTTTGGGTGCAGACTTACAGAGCAGAATTTGTTTTATATTCAATAGTTCATGTACATTTAGTTTTACTCCCCAAATTACCATCCCCAACCCTAACCCACTCTCCTCCTATCCTTTCCCAGTGACCCTCCCCCATCACTGTGCCCTTCTTAGTTATGCACTCCTGTCTGTCCAGCTTTTCCTCCATGTGAATGTTGCTCTTCTGGTGCCCATGATCGACTGATCCAAAGAATGTATCTCCATAGAGCAAGTGGGTGCATCTTCCTGGGTTGGTTGTTCTGCATGTAAGTCTTATTACTGTTGGGCTGAGAGCCAGCCCTTGGGAGTAAGTTTTATCCCAGGCCCAAAGTGTATCCCAGGGCCATAGTCTTAGGGGTCCCACTAGACTCCATCTGACCAGTAATTCCTGTTCTTACTGTGTTTTTGGAGTTTGTTCCATGTTTTTCCTCCTACTCTATCCAGGATCTCCAGTTTTGATCCCTTCCCAAGTGGCTGGTATTGGTAGCCAGGCACCATCTAGTCCATCATATCCTAGGGCTGAATGTTTCCAAAATGCCCTTGCTTTTCTTCACTCTTCCTCACTTCAGACAAGAGGAGACCATTAGCTGCATCTTAGATAGCTGCTCAAAAGCTTTTAAGACCCCAGTCATTACTCACCAAAGTAGGTTGTGGAGCAAGATTTTTATGTATTGTGCTGTGCTAATTGAGCCCGGTGTCCCCCAATACTATGGTCCTGAGTTGGCTGATCCAGTGGTTTTCTCTCCCAATGTGTCTGGCTGTCTATGAGGGATTAAGCCATGTCTGTCTTCTGGTGCTTCTGTAAGGATTTTGGTCATTTTGTATCACTAGAATCTGTGCAAGATTACTCCCAGATGAATCTATCATTGGTCTATAGTATATTCCTGTTCATTGACCCCTATCTGATCTTCTTAGTTGTCTATGTATTTATCTGTAGCCTGGTGTTTGGTGTGAATGGTAATGCAGTGTCATGAATATACTGGTATTAGCCTCTGTCATCTATATCTTATGTGCACAATTCAGTGTCTTCCCTTTCCCCAATGTTATCATGCTGGTTACAGACTCTTTCCATACCATCCCTCCCCTTACCCAACTCAGTGTGTGGTCCCCAACTAGTCTGCAATTATCCCCCCTTCCTTCCCATACCCAGTAACCTACAAAGTGAGTTCCCTTCCTTAAGCAAACCCTTCCTTGACTTTTTACAGTAATAGGCTTATAGAATATTTGACCTTCTGCTATTGACTTATTTCACACAGCATAACATCCTCCAGATTCATCCATGTTGTGAGATGATTTGTGTATTCTTCATTGCTCTTTAATGTAGCATAATATTCCATTGCACGAACGTACCATACTTTGGTTATCCATTTATCTGTCGACGGGCATTTAGGTTGTTTCTCTTTGCTACAATGAACTGTGCTGTGATGAACATGGGTGTGCATATGTCTGTTCCTGCTCTGTGTCTCATGTCTTTAAGATACATTTCTAGTAATGGAATTGTTGGTTCAAAAGATATTTCAACTTTCAGTTTATTAAGGAAATTCCATACCATTTTCCACAATGGTTATACCATTTTACAGTCCCACCAGCACTGTATGAGAGTTCCAATCTCTTGCCAGCATTTGTTATTTTCTGTCCTGTTGAACTTTGCTATTATTGCTGGGGTGAGATATTACATTGCTGTTTTGATTTACATTTCTCTAATGGCTAATGATCATCAGCAATTCCTCATGTGTTTGTTGGCCACCAGCAAGTCATCTTTAGTGAAGTGTCTGTTCATGTCCCTTGGCCATTTTTGAATTGAATTGTTTGTCTTTTTGGCGTTGAGGTGTTGAAGTTTTCTATAAATTTTGGAGATAAACCCTTTGTCCGATATGTCATAGGCAAATATTTTCTACCAGTCTGTAGGTTCACTTTTTAACTTTTTGATGAAGTCTTTTGATGTGTATAAGAATTTAATTTTTTAAAAGTCTCAGTCCTCTCTAGCTTCTCTTTCACCTCCTGTGCATTCTTTCTGGGTTATGCTTGATAGTCTATTTATGTCATAAATTAGGGTCCCTTGATTTGCCCCTATTTTATCTTTGATGAGCTTTATAGTTTGGGGTTTTACATTTAAGTCTTTGATCCAACTTGAGTTTGTTTTTGTGTCTGGGGTGAGGTATGGGTCTTGTTTCATTTTTCGACAAGTGAGTATCCAATTTTGCCACACCATTTTTATAGTGGCTATCTCTTCCTCATTTAATGTGTTTTGGTCCTTTGTCAAAGATCAGCTGTCCGTAGACAGATGGGTCTTTTTCTGGGTTTTCTATTCTGTTCCATTGGTCTATCTGTCTATCATTGTACCAATACCTTGCTGTTTTAACTACTGTGGCTATATAGTAGATTTTGAGATCCAGGAGTGTGAGGCCTCCCACTTTGTTCTTCTTCCGTAGTGCTCTACTTATCCAAGGTCTCTTTCCTTTCCATATGAAGTTAGTAATTGGTTTTTCCATGTCCCTAAAATTTTTGTTGGTGTCTGGATTGAAATTGCGTTAAGTGTGTAGATTGTTTTAGGTATTATTAACATTTTCACAATATTCAGTCCCTATCCATGGACAAGAAAGGTGCTTCCATTTATGTAAATCCCTTATAGTTTTTTGTAGTAGTGCTTTATAATTTTCTTTGTATAAGTCTTTTGTGTCTCTGGTAAGATTTATTCCTAGGTATTTTATCTTTTTGTAGCTATTGTAAATGGTATTGTTTCCCTTATTTCTTTTTCAGAGGTCTCTTTGTTGATGTAGAGGAATCCAACTGATTTTTGTATGTTGACCTTGTATCCTGCC
>NW_006921914.1:252541-253664 GCF_000298275.1 Orycteropus afer afer
AACCTTTGATTTTTAGTCTTTTTTTTTCTTTGTCTCTTGTGTTTTTTATGTATAGGATCCTGTCATCTGCAAATAGAGATAGCTTTACTTCCTCTTTGTCAATTTGGATGCCTTTTATTTCTCTTTCTTGCTTTATTGCCCTGGCTAGGACTTCCAATACAATGTTAAATAGAAGTAGTGATAGAGAGAATCCTTGTCTGGTTCCCATTCATAAGGGGAATGCTTTGAATCTTTCTCCATTAACAGTGATGTTGGCCATTGGCTTTGCATATATGCCCAGAATTATATGCAGAATTTCCCTTCTATCCCTATTTTGCTGAGAGTTCTGAACAGGAACAGGTTTTGGATTTTATCAAATGCATTGTCTGTGTCGATTGATTTGATGATATGGTTCTTTTGCTTTTTTTAGGTGGTGGCTTATATTGATTGTTTTTCTGATGTTGAACCATACTTGCATACAAAGCATGAATTCCACTTGGTCAGAATGTATTATTTTTTGGATATGTTGTTGGATTCTGTAGGCTAAGATTTTGTTGAAGATTTTTGCCTCTGTGTTCATGAGAGATGCTAGTCTGTAGTTTTCCTTTTTAGTGGTTTTGGTATCAGTGTTATGCTTGCTTCATAAAATGAATTTGGAATGATTCCATCTTTTTTCTGTTTTCTTGACTAGCTTGAGTAGTGTAAGTGTCAACTCTTCCCTGAATGTTTGTTAAAATTATTCAGTGAGGCTATCAGGACCAGGACTTATTTTTTTTGGGGGGTGGGGGTGGGTATGACCTGTTCAATTTCTTCCTTTGTTATGGGTTTCTTCAAGTATTCTATCTCCAACAGGGATAGTTTAGGGAGGTCTTGTGATTCTAGAAACTTGTCCACCTCTTCTAGGTTCTCGAATTTGTTGGAGTACAGTTCTTCATAATATTCTGCCAGTATCTTTTTCTTTCATTTGTTTCTGTTGTGATGACACACTTTTCATTTATTAATCTTGTTATTTGCATCTTTTCTTTTGTTAGATTTGCCAATGGCTTGTCAATTTTGTTAATCGTTTTGAAGAACCAGTTTCTTGTTTTGTTGATTTTCTCTATTTTGTTTGTTTGTTTGTTTTCTGTTTTGTTTATTTCTGCTC
>NW_006921914.1:253764-257126 GCF_000298275.1 Orycteropus afer afer
TTGCTTCTGGATACTGTAGGTTTCTTTTGTTGCTCTTTTTCTAATTGTTGGAGTTGTTGAATTGAGTGTTGATTTTGTTTCTTCCTCTTTTTTAATGTGTGCATTTAGTGCTATAAATTGACCTCTGAGTACTGTTTTCACTGTGTCTCATAGGTTTTGGTAAGATGTTTGTCCATTCTCGTTTGTTTCTAGGAATTTTTTTTTCACACTTTATTTCTTCTATTACCCAGCAGTTTTTGAGCAGGGTATTATTCAACTTCCACTCTTTGATTTTTTTTTAATCTTCCTATTATTAATTTCCAATTTCATAACATTGTGGTCTGATAAGATGCTTTGTAGTATTTCAATGTTTTTGAATTTATTGAGGCTTGTTTTATGTCCTAACATATGATCTATTCTGGAGAATGATCCATGTGCACTGGAGAAGAATGGGAATTGTGCTTTTGTCAGGTCAAGTGCTCTGTATATGTTTATGAGGTCGAGTTGGTTGACTGTGTTGTTGAGTTCTTCTGTATCTTTGTTGAGTTTTTCCTAGTTGTTCTGTCCCTCCTTGAACGTGTTGTGTTAAAGTCTCCTCCTACTATTGTAGAGTTATCTATTTTCAATTCAGTTAATATTTGCTTCATGCCTTTTGGAGCACTTTGATTGGTTGCATAAATATTTATTATGGTAATGTCTTGTTGGTCAATTAATCCTTTCAGCATTATATAGTGTCTTTCTTTGTCCCTTATGCTGTTTTTCACCTTGAAATCTATTTTATCAGAAATCAATATTGCAACTCCTGCTCTTTTTGGTTACCATTGCCTTCATATGTTTTTTTCCACCCCTTAATTTTTAATTTGCTTTTATATTTGTGTCTAAGGTGGGTCTCTTGTAGGCAGCATATTGATGAGTCTTCTTTTCTTATCCAGTCTGCCACTCTTTTTGTCTTGACTGATACATTTAGTCCATTCTCACTGAGTGTAATTAGTGATAGTTATGAATGAATTGCTGTCATTCTATTGCCTTTTTGTTGTTTCGCTGGAGATTTCCTTGGTCCAAATACTTTTCTGTGCTGAGTTCATTTTGTTGTCAAGTGTTTCCTTTCTTTTCTTCTTTATTGTTGGTTTTGTGCTTACTAAGCCCACATGTTTTCCTTCTTTTTGGATTTGCTTTGGGGGATTATTAGTTTTCCCCATGATTACCTTGGAGTGAATTCTTGTTTGTACATTTTTTGGGCAATCTGTTCTATAAAGACATTGTCCTGTCTTCCTCTCCATTTGGAAGTTTTATACCTAGAACTTTTATTCCTTCTATTTGCTTTGTTGCTGGTGTTGTGCGCAGATTGACTCTCTTGTTTCTTTGTGTACAATATTTTATTATCTTATTTTGAGCATCTATTTATGATTTTGTTTTAGTGTTGATGTCATATGTCCTGATTTAATTTGTTGCTCTCTGTTGTGGGTTCTCTATTGGAAGGAATTTCTGAAGCATTTCTTGTAGGGTTGGTCTGGTTTTCACAAAATCCCTTAATTTCTGTTTGTCTGAGAATGTCTTGATTTCACCTTCATATTTGATGGACAGTTTGGCTGGATATAGGATTCTTGGTTGGAAGTTCTTTTACTTCAGTGTTTTATATATATCATCCCATTGCCTTCTTGCCTGCATGGTTTCTACTGAGTAATCAAATTGATTCTAATTGTTCATCCATTGCAGGTGACATTTGCTTTTTTCCTGGGCTGCTCACAAGATTCTTTCTTTGTCTTTCGTTTTGGAGAGTTTTGATTATGATATGTCTTGATGATTTTATCCTGGGATCTATCTTCTATGGAGTTTGTTGAGCTCCATGAACAAATATCTTTTCTTCCTTCATGGTATGGGGGAAATTTCCTGTTAGCAAGTCTTCCATTTTCTCAGTGTTTTTTTTTTTTTTTCTTTTGTTGTTGTTATTGTTCTGGTATTCCAATAAGCATATGCTGTTTCTTTTCATGTTATCCCATATAAGTCTTAGGTTTTCTTCATTTCTCTGAAATCCTTGTTCTGATTTCTCTTCATATAGGCTGGTGTCAAGGGATTTGCCTTCTAGTTGGGAAATGTGTTCTTCAGCCAGTTCCAGCCTATTCTTCTGTGTGTACACTGTGTTGTGCAATTCTACAATTTTAGTGTTCATCTTCTGGATTCTAACTGCTATTTTCCTATGAGTTCTGATTGTGTATTATCTTGTTATTTTGTTATTATATGGTTTTCCTGGAATTTTCCAGGGTAGTATCTATATTCTTCTTGTTTCTTTTTGTGGTTTCCTTGTGCTCATGTAGAGTTCTATAAACATATCTTCTAAATTCCTTCTCAGATAATTTTATTCTGTCCTCTTCCTCCCTGTTTAATGAGTTTTTTGTCTGGAGTTTTATTTCTATTGTCTTGTCTTGTTTTTTGTTTGATTTGTGGTTACCTGTTGTTTCCTAGGCATTTTTAAACTGTTGTCTTTAACTGTTAGTTATGTATTGATTTGTTTTACCTTGATTTTATGTTTAAATATATGGGCAAGGGTGGAGCTGGTGTATATTACTTTTTTTTGGTTATTAATTCAGGTGTGCTGGGTTGCTGTGCAGTTTTCTTTGTGTTGATGGAGACATTGTAGGGAATATGGATGCAGGTCTCTGTTCATCATGAATGGGATTTAGAGTTGTACTGAGCAGGTGTTGTGGTGGCTTAATGTGGTTCTTCTATTGGGTAAGGCAGGACAGAAGGGGAAAAAAGAGGAAGAAAATAAAAATAAATTAAAAAAAGGCCCCAGTAAAGAGTCCCAGCTTTCCGTGTTTCCATAATTACTGCTGGTTCCAAGGTTTTGTTTTGAATGTGTTTGGGATGGCTACCAATGATGATATTTTGTGGTCACTCACAGACCTGTGTTTCAAAATTTGCAAAGACCCCAAAGTTAGGGGGCTGTTACTTTCAACTTGGGTAGGAAAGCCACAAAAATCTTATAGTCTGGTCCACTCTGCTGAAAAGCTGTCATGGAAGAGCTGAATCCCAGCCTTGTGCTATGAGCTTGTCCCAGGGCCCAGCTACCTGTGGTGAGTTTTCACCCTTCCCCCTTTCTGCTCTCAACTCAGCAGCAGCCTGAGCCAGAGGGGTTTCTGTTCTATTTCTCAGAAATGCTGTCCACTTACTCAGCTCAGTTCCCAAGGTTACTGTCAGAAGCTGCAGTTGTGGGTAGTCTGAGTCCCCAAAGCCTCCTTTGGTTCCTTAGTGCCCCTTTTTCTTTTTGTTCTCCACAGATTTCTCTGGTATTGTTAAAAGAGTTTTCTGATTCTCTGTCTCTCTGTCTCGCCCACTGGCTGGGCAGGTTAGTTTATTTTTGTTATTATTTTTCCCAGCTGTTT
>NW_006921914.1:257452-259009 GCF_000298275.1 Orycteropus afer afer
TTTATGTTGTGGTGTAATCCATACTGAAGGCTATAGTCTTTGATCTTTATCAGTACATACTTCAAGTCCTATTCATCTTCAACAAACAAAGTTGTCTCATCTGCATATCACAGACTATTAATGAGTCCCTCCAATACTGATGCCACATTCTTCTGCACATCGTACAGCTTCTCAGATTATTTGCTCAGCATAAAGATTGAATAAGTATGGTGAAAGGATACAACATTGGCAAACATAATTTCTGATTTTAAAGCTTACATTATACCCTTGCTCTGCTCAAATGAATGGGTTTTGGTTTATGTACAGGTTCACCATGAACATAATTAAGTGTTCTGGAATTCCCATTCTTCCAAATGTTATCCATAATTTGTTACAATCCATACAGTCAAATGCCTTTCTGTGCTCAACAAAACAGGTTAACATCTTTCTGGTATTCTCTGCCTTCATCTAGGATTTATCTGACAACAGCAATGGTATCCCTCATTCCATACCCTCTTTTGAATCTGGCTTGAATTTCTGGCAATTCCCTGCCAATATACTGCTGCAACTGTTTTTGAATTATTTTCAACACAAATTGTGTGTGATGTTCATGATATTGTTCAATAATTTCTACAGTCTGTTGAATCATCTTTCTTGGAGTGGGGACTATTATGTATCTTTTCCAGCAATTAGCAAGGTAGCTGGCATCCAAACTTCTTGGCATAGCCAAGTGAGCACTTCCAATGCTACATCCATTTGCTGAAACATCTCAGTTGATATTCTGTCATTTTCTGGAGCCTTGTTTGTTACAAAAAACTTTAATGTATCTTGGACTTCTTCCTTCAGTACCATTGTGTTTTGATCATGTGTTATCTCCTGATATGGTTGAATATTGATCAATATTTTTTGGTACAGTAACTCTTTGTATTTCTCCCAAGCAGTTTTTATTTTATGTTATTTTGTTATTTGGTTGTAAGTTTAAAAAATAAATTGGTTTTCCATTCAACAATTCATGCACATTTTGTTTTGTGATATTCATTGCAATCCCTACAATGTAACAGTACCCTTCCCACTTCTTCCTTATGCTTACCATTTTCATTTGTCCTTCTTGCCTATCACTTCCTACCTTCTGAGCTTTATTCCTGGACAAATGCTGCCCTTTGATCTCATACAGTTGATTGTTCTAAAGAATGCTTATCTCCCTAATGTTATTGTTCACTTACAATCCTCTCTATTGTTTGACTAAAAATTGAGCCACTAGGATGAGTTCAGTTCCTGGCTTGAAGGAGCTCTAAGGCCTATAGTCTCAGGAATTCCACCCATCTTTATTAGACAATTAAGCTTGGTCTTTTATTATTAGTAGTAGTATTTTATTTTGAGTTTTGTTCCACATTTTTCTACCCCTCTGTTCAGGATCTCCTATTGTGATCCCTTTGTGAATGGTTGGCAGTGGTAGCTGGGCATTACCTAGTTCTTCTGGTCTAACAGTCATGGATGCTGGAGTTCACATGGTTCATTAGTTTTTTGTATGATTTGTTTCCTTGCTTCTTTGATTTTCTCCAATTTTCTCTGCTTCGG
>NW_006921914.1:259562-260614 GCF_000298275.1 Orycteropus afer afer
AACTCCTGCACTGATCCCCTCTGAGTGGTTTGCTGTGGTAGCTGGGCACCATCTCATTCTTCTGGTCTCATGGTCATATATATACACCGAGACCAGTCCCTTGGATTGATTATTTCCCTGCATCTTTGGTTTTCTTCATTCTTCTTTGCTCTGGATGAGGAGAGACCCATCATTGCATCTAGATGGTCACTTGCAAGCTGTTAGACCCCAGTCGCTACTCACCAAACTACTTTGAGCAAACTACTAGAGCACTGTTTTTGTGTAGTATGTTATGCTAATTGAATTTGATTTCCTCTGATAACATGGTCCTGAGCCTATAGGTCCAGCTACTTGCTCCCTCTGGGTACCTGGCTGTGGCCAAGAAGCTACCACAGCCTCGCCCCCTTGTTAGCTCAGTTGATGGTCTGTTCCACAATCAGCTCCTGGCTTTGTTTTGGCTGAAGATACTGAGCTTTTCCATCTCCTCTTGCCACAGATATAGTCAATCTGATTCCTGTGTACTCTATTTGGCTAAGTCCATGTGTATAGCTGACATTTGTGTTATTGAAAAAAGGTATTTGCAATGAATAAGTCATTGGTCTTACAAAATTATATCATGAGATCTCCAGCATTATTTCTGTCACCAAAGTTAAATTTTCCAACTACTGCTGATTCTTCTTTGTTTCCATCTTTTGTATTCCAATCACCAGTGATAAGCAACACATCTTGATTGCATGTTTGGTCAATTTCAGACTGCAGAAGTTGATAAAAATTTTTATTTCCTCATCTTTGGCTTTGGTGGTTGGGATGTAAATTTGAATAATAGTAGTATTAATGGGTCTTCCTTGTAGACATATGGATATTATCCTGTCACTGACAGCATTGTACTTCAGGACAGGTCTTGAAACATCCTTTGTGATGATGAATGTCATGCCGTTCCTCTTCAATTTGTCATTCCCTGCATGGTAGATCATATGATTGTCTGATTCAAAATAGCCAAAACCAGTCCATTTCAGCTCACTAATGCCTAGGATATCAATCTTTATGTGTTCCATTTCATTTTTGACAACTTC
>NW_006921914.1:260914-267234 GCF_000298275.1 Orycteropus afer afer
AAGCTGCATTGAAACCTGTGCACCATGTGCAACTCTGCTGGTGTTTGAAACACTGGTGGCACAACCTCAAGCCTCACAGCAATGTACAAGCCCCACAGGATGACAAACTGACAGACAAGTTTGTCTCCCTTAGCTGTTGGAAACCTCTGTGCCCTCCCCTTACCTAATTCCTACTTGGTACCTGACACTTTGCTGTCCCTGGCCGCTCCCTCCTTTTCCTGGCTTTAGGGGATTGGGGCCTATCAACAGTTCTACTCCCATGAGTCAGAATCTATTTCAAGGCAACTAACAACTACAACAAGGGTCTCTATGAGTCGGGGGCGACTCGACGGCACATAACAACACAACAGCAACAACTACAACAATATGAAGTTGATAGGTCTTATAATGGTGATTTTTAATTTGAACACTTGTTTCATATGGTGTCTGCCACATTGTTTATTGTAGTTACTATTTTTTTTCTTTGTAATTTTATCAGTATCTTGTGGAGGAATACTATGCAAACATCTTCTCTCTAACTATATACTTGTCCCTTAATTTTAGCATCCATTGATGATCTTGCCTGTGGCAATTATTACATATCAAATGATAATTTTCAAATTCCATCATTCTTTCGCTGTTTATAAATTTGGATGCTACTGTAAGATTTCTCTTCTTTCCCATTTGTTCAATTATTTACATGTGCAAATATTGACTCCTGGATATTTATTTAATTCTATAGGCTATAATCCATTATTATCATTTTTCATTTTGTTGCCTAAATTGTTTCAATTTTTGTCATTTGGGAGAGCCTCCAAGTTGACTCCTATCTCATTTTGAGATGTTCCTGTCAGTTTTTGAGCATTCTTTTACTTTCTTGGAAAGCAAGATGTTCCAGGATCATTTTGTACATTCTTTAACCAATCCCAGCAATCAGACATTTATCCAAGGAGTCATGTTTCCTTGTAGTAAGATATATTTAACAACCAAGTTATCCATTCCCATGATCAGCAAGAAGAGTCCTGTAGAAATTAGTAAAGGACTTTGACAATGTAATCAATTTAATTAATAATTCATTAACTGGTGCTACCCTTCTAGTTTTCAAGCATTTCCTTCTTCATTAACCCCAAAAATTATATAATATGGTAAGATCTAACAAGTCTTGACTAATTTTGAGAGGAAGTCTTTAATCAGTAAAAAGTACATACATGTACCGTTCAAAAGTTTTATTGCTCCCCCCCAGCTTCATTTAAAATAGACGTACTATTGTGGGAACAATATGAAGTTTAAGGATTTTGAAGAAAGAAAAATAATAAAGCCTAGCGTGTCTCCTTACTGACTTTGTCATCTGCAGGATTTTCTACATTTTTTTTTCTTTATGAGGACTAATCTCCAATGCCCTTCACAGCTCTTTTTACAAGGCATGTTGAGTTCTGCATTAACACAAAAAAAGAAAGCTATGTGGAGAAGAAAGAGAAAAAATATATTTACAGAGGGAACAAATTCCCTCTCCTTCATTGTGGTTCTGTGTATAATCTCAATTTGGCAATCACAATATCATCCATTAATTTCTTGATGAATAAAACGTGTCACTCATAAACACTTCCAGAAGTGCCCTGGTAGTTGTCAAGAAAGTATTTGCTGGCTATTCAAATAAAGACAGCTTACTTGGATAGCAAAGGCAATCTAGCTTTCAATACCAGCATCTGGCCATTTACTAATATCTTTATCTCCCTGAAATCTCTAGAAGATTAAAGTTTTGCTGAAGTGGAGTCTCAGGTGTTCATTTGTGTAGCCTAGCTCAGATTCCAACCCTTCACTGTCTTAGCCCAGGGTGCTACGGATAGATGTCTTTTTCAACTGAGTACAAATTTCCAATTTTATGTGAAATTTAACCACTCTCTTTGGGAAAAGAACAAAATAATTTCTTTTTCTTTTTCTTTTTCTTTTTTTTTTTTTTTTACAGCACTACAGTAGGTGGTCTTCATAATTTAGCCTATGAAAGAGTATCTCTAATACTTTAATTAATAGGTTTATTTTTTTCATGCCAGAGATGTGTGTAAGGTAACTACCATGTTTCTCCTCCATCCAACCGCATAGCACACTGCAGTATTTTGTACCCTGTATCTGAAATGAAAACTTCACTTTTAAAAATGAGTAGGGAGCTAATTTAAGGTCCTCAATTTCACTTTCTTTCTTCACAAAGTATAATGGTATGACCTGGGCAATATATTTTAGAATGGTGAAGAAGGATCAGAAGCAGTAAGTATTATCCTTGGCTATTTTAAAATTTTATTTTTAACTTTCTCTTCCTCTCACATTTCTCTTTATGATACTTGATCTCTGCTTCTATTAGTGTCTCTTTCTTTCACAAAGAGACAATTGCCTTCAAATATACACATTTCTTTACTGACTGACCATATCTTCCATAACTGTTCATATATTTTCTAGGAGTATGCAAATTATGGGAGCTCTGTTAGTATAGTGCCTAAGGCACTTGACTGCTAACCAGAAGGCTAGTAGCTCAAACCCACCAGCCACTCCTCAGAAGGAAGGTTGGGCAATCTAATTCCCCAGTGATACTGCCTCAGAAACCCAAGCAGGGGTCACTATGAGTCGGGGCTGACTCAACAGCACATAACATGCAAATTATATAAGTCAACAGAACATAGACTAAAAGAATGAGAACATAGTCATAAATGTCTCCTTGTATTGGATATATCTACTAATCTATGAGACATTGGAGGTTCAATGGTAGAATTCTCCCTTCTACCTGGGAGACTGGGGTTGGGTTTCTAGCCATCACACCTTATGCATAGAAACCTGTTATCTGTCAGTAGTGTTTTACATGTTTACATAGTGACATAGAGTCACTATGAGTCAGAATTGATTCAACGGCAGTGTTTTTTTTTTTTTTTTTAGTTCTGGTGGCACTGTGGTTAAAGCATGGGGCTGTTAACCAAAAGTTCATTGATTTGAACACAACAGTCACTCAGTGGGAGAAAGATGAGGCAGTCTGCTTCCTTAAAGATCTATAGCTTTGGAAACCTAATGGGGCAGTTCTACTCTGTCTTATAGGTTCACTGAGGCAGAATTGATTCTATGGCAGTGGGTTTGGTTTTTGTAATGCTGAAGAGGTTTTAGTGGATCATCTAGATTAAGATAGATTATAAAGAAAGGCCTGGTGCTCTACTTCCAAAAATCAGTCATTGAAAACAGTGGATCACAACAATCTGATTGACAAACAATCATGGTACAATGTCGGTCAGGTCCTGGCAATGTTTCATTCCATTGTATGTGGAGTTGCCTTGAGTCACAGGTTGATTTGACAGTGGTGTCTATAGAGGGCTATCGGGGCTAGCAACCACCCTGGGTGACATTATCAGAGGGGGAGACATGAAAATGACTCTATAAATTTTTTGTGCAGTATTTCAGTTGAAATTTCTTATTTTTTAGAAAAATATCCCTATAGTTTGCTATAACAACAAAACCCCATTTTTTGTAAGCCCAGCTTACATGTATCAAGATACCTATAAGACTAAAACTCTATGCTGATTAACTTATTGAAACTTCTAATGCACTCTGGTGAAAGCTGTCATTATTACCCAATTACTGTGATGCTCTGAATCACGAAGCTATAAGTATGTTCTGTTGTTTTGGTTGCTGCCAGTGTTTCATAGTCACTGAATTGTCAAATTTTCTGGTGTTGTAGCTACAATATTGTGGTAATTAGTATTTGTGAGCATATATCAATACCTTTTTTGAGAATGAAGTAGTAATTAAAGGAAAAGAGAGAAAAATTTTAAAAAGGCTTCTACTCAGTTACTAATAATGTTATAATTTGATGTAGAAATATTTTACAAAATAATTTTATTGTTAGTATTCATATAATCTAGAAATATTACATTAAAACAACTTACAATTATATTTATCATATATTATGTTATGATTTAAATTGATAATCAACATTACTAAGTATTCTGTATGGTCTAGTATGGGAGGAGGTCCATGGGCGAGGGGGGTGAAACCATGAGTTCCCACACTAGGAGATACCAACATTAGTGATACCATTGGATTTGACAGCAACTTACAAACTGTACCTTGTGTATAGAATCATATTATTTAGACTTCAGTAGATTCTATTACATCACTGTGCTTGCAACCAGTGTTGTATTGTACAGTCAATACATACAGTTATTCATGACTTAAAATAGCGTGGAAGGTGTGAGTAGTAACTAAGACTATTGTTTGACCAATTAGAGCAAGTTTCATAGTCTCTTCTGACATTCATTTTGGTCTTTTCTTCTTTTACTGTCTCTTTATTTATTTATTTTAATTTTATTGTGATTTGGGTGAAAGTCTACAGAGCAAATTCATCTTCCCTACAGCAGTTCACCTACACTTTATCTCATGACATTAATTGCAATCTCCCACAATGAAACAGCTCTTCCCACTTCCTCCCTATACCCACCTCCTCCCTGTGTATTTCCCTCCTATGCACTCCTGCCTCCTGAGCTGTCTCCCTGTGCATACACAGCCCTTCTATTCTCCCATGATGGATCTCTCCAAGGAGTGTATACCTAATGTAAATGTTCAGCTCATATGCCTGTCTTTTGTTTGGCTGGAAGCCACAGGAGTGAGTTGAATTCCAGACCTAAATGGCAGCTAGGGGTCATAATTTCAGGTGTTACACCAGGCTCTATCAGACCAGCAAAAGTGGTCCCCCCTTTTTTTCTTTGTGATTTCGAATTTTGTTCAACATTGTTCTTCCACTCTATCCAGTATCATCTCTCTCTCTCTCTCTCTCTCTCTCTCTCTCTCTCTCTCTCTAATTGTTATTTGGGTGAAATTTTACAGAGCAAATTCACGTTCACATACTTTGTCTCATGACATTGACCACAATTTACCACAACACACCAGCTCCCCTCCCACTTCCTCTTGAGCTGTCTCCCTGTGCATAAGCAGCCCTTCTTTCTCTCATGATTGTTTTCTCCAAGCAGTGTATCTACCTCAGGTAAATGTTCAACTCATATGCCTGTCTTCTGTTTGGTATCCAGGATATCTTACATAGATTCCCCTCTGAGTGGTTGACAGTTGTAAGCAGGTATCATCTAGTTCTTCTGGTCTCATAGTCATATAGACTGAGGATTGCATGATATACCAGTCTCTTGGACTAATTGTTTCCATGCGTCTGTGGTTTTCTTCATTCTTCTTTGCTGTGGACAAGGAGAGACCCATCATTGCATATTGATGGCCGCTTGCAAGCTTTTAAGATCCCAGTTGCAATTCACCAAAGTAAGATGTGGAACATTGTGTGTGTGTGTGTAGTATGTTATGCCAGCTGAGCTTGATGTTCCCTGTGACCATAGTTCTGAGCCCACAATTAGACATCCTTTGTAAAATAATATGTATGTACTTTGTAACAGATTTGGGGGGAAGGGAGGCATCTAATTACCTGTCCCTTTTCTCTCCATCTCTAAGGGTCAGATCATAGGAGTAGTTGGTAACCATCAGTAGTGTAGTGCAAAGAAAGCTTGAGGCAGCACTGTTATACATGAGAACTCCCTAGTTAAGCAGATGTTCTGGTTACCTAGTGCTGCTTTGACAAGAATATCTACCACAAATGGGATGGTTTTAATAAACAGGAGTTTATTCTCTCACAGTTTGGAGGCTTTAAGTCCAAGTTCAAAGCGGCAGGCTCTAAGAGCTCTGTGAAAGCCCCTTGACCTTGGGCTTCAGCTCTGCCTCTTGCTCCTGACCCACTGAAGCTAGAGCCATCTCTTCACTCAGGCAGCTACTGGCTGCTAACACTAACAAGCCCAGGTCAACAAATGAAATGGCAAACCACACGGCAGGCCATTAATTCAAGTCCATTGTAAGTCTCAAGGTCGGCAGAGCACGGCAGGCTGCTGCACAATGACAGGGCTACATGCAGGATCCAAGCATGTCATAAGCTAGACACCATTCCCCAAGGCTTCTGCTTATATACAGGAAGCATATCACATACCCAAAGGCAGCTCCTCAGCTGCTCCCAGTAGTTTCCACCATAGAGTTGATTACCAGTGTCACGATGAGAATACTACATCCAGCTGCCCAACCACTCAACCAGGCCTAGCCAAGTTGACACACAAACTTAACCACCACAATTCCACCCTTTGTCAACTTGGCACCTCTACAGATCTTCTGTGGGTGGTATCTGTACAGATGTCTTCACTGGGTGACTCCAGTCCCCTAGTTCTTGAGTGGTGACCTCAACCCCTTGGCCTGGCAGGCTCTGTTCCTCTTCCTCTTGGGCACTGCAGACCTGCCCCCTCACTCTTGGGCAGCAGCTGTGACTCTAT
>NW_006921914.1:268099-269241 GCF_000298275.1 Orycteropus afer afer
ATATCTACCACAAATGGGATGGCCTTAACAAACAGGAGTTTATTCTCTCACAGTTTTGAGGCTTTAAGTCCAAGTTCAAAGTGCCAGGCTCCAGGGGCTTTGTGGAAGCCCCTTGATCTGGGGTTAAGCTCTGCCTCTTGCTCTTGGCCCACTGAAGCTAGAGGCATCTCTTCACTCAGGCAGCTACTGGCTGCTGACCCTAACAAGCCCAAGGTCAACAAATAAAATGGCACAGTCCCAATGTTACCAAACCACATGGCAGGCCATTAATTCAAGTCCATGGTAAGTCCCAAGGTCAGCAGAACATGGCAGGCTGCTGAACAACAACATGGCTACATGCAAGATCCAAGTGTGCCATAAGCTAGAGACCATTCCCAAAGCTGTTTCTTATATACAGGAAGCAGACCACATACCCAAAGGCAGCTACTCAGCTGCTCCCAGTAGATTCCACCAAGGAGTTGATTACAAGTCTCATCATGGGGAATACTACATCCAGCTGCCCAGCCACTCAACCAGGCCTAGCCAAGTTGACACACAAACTTAACCACCACAGTATTACTGAAGAGAGGGCAAGAAACAAGTGTGAGGCCATGTATCCATACCATCAGAGGTTCTTTACTGCTAATTCTCTCTATTTTGCCAAGGGAAGCAGACAAGTACCAATGTTCCATGAAGAGAGCCAAGTGCTCAATAGGGCTGAAAACAAAAAAACCTAAAAGAGGAGTTTGTTAGCCTAGGCTTCCCCCAGACTTAGGTGCTTCTAGAGTAAACCCTCTGTTACAGTTATAGTTTGCATTAGAATTTCTGCAATAGTTTATAATTTTAACTATCACATATTCCTCCCTCATTTGTTTCCCAACTAACAGACACCCAACTTAGGTACCCGTGTCTCTTTCATTATTATTTTAACAGTGCCACATATACCTAGAGTTAAAGCAAAATATTGAATTTAGGCAATTGTTTGTGAATGTAGAGCTAAAGTGTTTTAAAAAGAATATGGTTACTATTTTTGAGGAGGTCGAGGAGAAGAAGAAATGACCTTTCAAACTTATGTCTTTTCCTATGAGGGAAAACTACTTTTAAAATCTCATTAGTAGGTTTCTCAAATAGACAATAGTTTATGGGTAATATCCCCTTTGCAA
>NW_006921914.1:269946-271324 GCF_000298275.1 Orycteropus afer afer
TTGTTGTTATGTGCCATCAAGTCGGACCCGACTCATAGCCACCCCTCCTTGGGTTTCTGAGGCAGTATCACTATGGAAGTAGATTGCCCCATCTTCCTTCAGAGGAGTGGCTGGTGGGTTTGAACCACCAGCCTTCTGGTTAGCAGTCAAGTGATTTAGGCACTACTCTACCAGAGCTCCTATTAAAGACATAGTGTTATTTAATGATATTGATTCTTTCCATTATATAGGACCCACTGACAGGAAAGTCTGTGACAGCCCAGTGGGGTTTCAGGTTCATGCCAAATACATGAAGCCAATTCCTTATAAGTAAACCACCCTATGTTCAAAGAAATTATGTCATTCCAAAAAGTTATCTGTCTCATGCCATTAATCTCTGTTTATCACATTAGATGCATAATTTACTGTGTGTATATGTATACATGTATTTAAAAGAAACAGAGAGAGAGGAAGACAAAGAGAATGGAACAAAGAGAATAGTATAAGGATAAATGTGCAAATAATATGTTACAGATAAATATCTCTATCACTTGATATATTGAAATAAGAGGATACACAGTACTTCATGGTTTCAAAGTGAATCCATATTTTACAGAACCTATGAATAGGTGGCTGCCTTTATCTTGGGGGCAGTTCCTTATTAAGGCCGGGGCCTGAGGTAAGCAGGCCTGGGGCTTGGAGGGGCTGTTTTTTTTGCTTTGTGGCAGCTCTATAATAAGGCCAGGGCCCAAGGTAGGTGGGTCTGGGTCTGGGCCTGGGGACTGCTTTTCCCTTGGGAAAACTGGTTATTAAGGCTAGGGCCTGAGGTAGGTGGGCCCAGGGCTTGGAGGTTTCTTTTCATTTGGGTGCAGCTCTACATTAAGGCCAGGGCCCGAAATTGGTGACTCGGGACTCAGGGGCTTGGTTTTGCTTGGGGGCAGCTCTTTATTAAGGCCAGGGCCAGAGGCTGGTGGGCTTGGTCTCAGAGGCTACTTTTTACTAGGGGATGGCTCTTTATTAAGGCTGGGGCCTGAGGTAGGCTGGCCTGGGGCTTGGAGGTTGCTTTTCAATTGGGATTGGCTCTATATGAAGGTTGGGGCCTGAAGTAGGCGGGCCTGGGGCATGGAGGCTGTTTTTTGCTTGGGTGGGGTTTTTTATTATCTCCAGTGCCTGAGGTAGGCAGGCCCAGGGCTTGGATGTTGCTTTTCACTTGGGTGTGGCTCTATATTAAGGCCAGGGCCCAACATAGTTTGGCACTGGGATGGAGGCTACTTTTTGCTTGGGGGTGGCTCTTTATTAAGGCTGGGGCCTGACATAGGTAGGCTCAAGGCTTGGAGGCTGCTTTTCACTTGGGGGCAGCTCTATTTTAAGGCTACAGCCCGAGGTAGGCAGGTGCATA
>NW_006921914.1:271692-272637 GCF_000298275.1 Orycteropus afer afer
TACTGGAAAACTTTATGAATAACCCTGAAACATTGTCCGATACAGTGCTGGAAGATGAGCCCATCAGGAAGGCACTCAAAATTTGACTGGGGAAGAGCTGACTCCTCAGAGTAGAGATGACCTTAATGATATGAATAGAGTAAAGCTTTTGGGACCTCCATTGGCTGATGTGGCATGACTCAAAATGACTAGAAACAGATGCAAACATCCATTAATAACTGGAACTTGGATTGAATGAAATATGAATCTAGGAAAATTGGAAGTTGTCAAAAATGAAATGGAATGCATAAAGATCAATATCCTAGGCATTAGTGAGCTTATTGGACTGATTTTGGCCATTTTGAATCAGACAACCATATGATCTACTATGCTGGGAATGAAAAATTAAAGAGGAATGGTGTAACATTCATCATCACAAAGATCTGTCCTGAAGTACAATGCTGTCAGTGATAGGAATATCTATATACCAAAAGGAAGACCAATTAATACTACTATTACCCAAATTTACACACCAACCACCAAAGCCAAAGATGAGGAAATTGAAGATTTCTACTAACTTCTGCAGTCTGAAATTGACCAAACATGCAATTAAGATGTGTTGATTATCACTGGTGACTGGAGTGCAAAAGTTGGAAACAAAGAAGAGTTACCAGTAGTTGGGAACATGGACTTGGTGATAGAAATAATTCTGGAGATCGCATGATAGAATTTTGCAAGACCAATGACTTATTCATTCCAAATACCTTTTTTCAACAACATAAGCAATGAATATACATGTGCACTTCACCAGATGGAATACACAGTAATTAGATTGACTACGTCTGTCACAAGAGGAGATGGGAAAGCTCAGTATCTTCAGCCAAAACAAGGCCAGGAGCTGATTGTGGAACAGACCATCAACTGCTCATATGCAAATTCAACTTGAAGTTGAAGACAATTAAAACA
>NW_006921914.1:274412-277587 GCF_000298275.1 Orycteropus afer afer
TGCATGTGAGAGCTGTACAACGCATACGGAAGGCCAAAGAAGAGTTGATGTTTTTGAGTTGTGGTGTTGGAGAAGAATGCTAAGAGTACTGCGGTCTGCTAAAAGGGCTAGCAAATCTGTCCTGAATAAGTGTCTCTTTTTCTTAAAAAAAAAAAAGAAATTTACTGTGACTTGGGTGAACTTTTACAATTCCTGCACATTTTGATTCATGATATTGATTGCAATCCCCACAGTGTAACAGCTCTCTCCATTTCCTCCCTGTGTTTACCATTTCCATTCCTTCTTGCCTATTGCTTCCTGTCTTATGAGTATATACAGCCCTTTCACCTTATACTGTTGTTTCTTCTAGGCAGTATGTACATCCCTAGTGTTATTGTTAACCTTATATTCTTGTCTATATTTGGCTGAAACTTGAGCAATGGGCATGTATACAAGTCCAGGCGTGAAAGGTGTATAGAGCCATATTTAATATCTATTCGTTGAGTAATCCTGGTCTTTTTTATGATTTTGAATTTTATTCCAAATTTTTCTCTGACTCCTCCAGCACCTCCCATTGTGATTCTTTTCAGAGCAGTCCATAGCGGTAGCTGAGCACCATCTAGTTCTTCTGGTGTCAGGGTTGTGGAAGCTGAGGTTCACGTGGTCCATTAGTCTTTTAGGCTAATTGTTTCAATGTGACTTTGATTTTCTTTGCTCCAGACTGGGAGAGACAAATTGTGGCACCTTAAATAGCCAGTCACAAGCTTTTTAAGACTCTATTTCACTACTCACCAAAGTAGGACATAGAACAGTGCCTTTATGGACTAATTTATACCAATTGACCCTAGTGTCCCCCAAGACTATGGTCCTGAGTTTCCGTGCTCTCTACTCATTCCTTTGTGGTGTTTGATTATGGCTAGGTAATTTTCATAATTTTCCCCCTGTATGCTCTACTATACACATAGATATACATGCAACCCACACAAATACGTATGTTCAAATATCCTCTATCAAATCTCTATATATTCATGGGTGTACTATCATCCATCTTTTCATGCTTTACTATCTATGTATCCCCTTATAGATTATTGTTATTATTGTTGGTTCAAGATTGTGTATGTAGTAGTATTTGTCTTCTTGCCTTTAAACACTTGTGCTCCTCCCAGTGCCATCCTTTGTCTTGATAATTTTTTGCTGGCCTCCTCCTTTTTGTATATTGTCTTTCCTTTAATCCACCTTAGCATGTGGTCTATCTTCTCCTTAGTGATTTGCCTCCCCTTTCGCTTCCACCCTGGTAAGCTTCAAAGAATGATTCTTTCTGTGTCTAAAACTTTTCTTGGCTTTTTACAGTAGTCGTCTCAAACAATATTTGTTCTCTTGTGATGGACTAATTTCATTCAGCATAATGAATGTTATGAAGTGTTTCAAAGATTGATTGTTGTTCTTTAATGTTACATAGTATCACATTGTGTTTATGTACCATAGTGTGTTTATCCATTCATCCATTGTAGGGCAATGAAATTGTTTCCATCTTTTTGCTATTATGAATAATGCTGTGATGAACATGGGTTTGCAAATATCTATTCAGGCATTTGGCTGCTAACCTCAAGTTCGGTGGTTCAAACCCACCAGATATTCTGCAGGAGGAAGATGAGGCAAAATACTTGTGTAAAGTTTTACAGCCTTGGAAACCCAATGGGGGTTGCTATGAGTCAGAATCAACTCAATGGTAGTGGGAGGTTTCATGTCATGGCTTTTATTTCTCCAGGATATATCTCTTTTGGTGAGATCACTGGATCATATGGTGTTTCTAATTCCATGTTTTTTTAAGGGAGTTCCAAGCCATTTTCCTTAGTGGTTGTATCATTTTACAATTATACAAGCAGTGTATGAGGGTTCCAGACTCTTCATAACTTTGCAAGAATTTGTTGTATTGGCTTTTTGAATTTTGTTATTAATTTGCAAAATAATGTGGAAATTACCAAATAGTATCATTAATATCACATGCAAGTAAAATTATGCTGAAGATAATTCAAAAAGGGTTGTAGCACTATATTGACAGGGCACTTCCAGAAATAAGAGCTGAATTCAGAAGAAGATGTGGTATGAGGGATATCATTGCTGATGTCAGATAGATCTTGGCTGAAAGTAAAGAATACTAGAAGTATGTTTACCTATGTATTATTGACTATGCAAAGGGATTTGACTGTGATGATCATAGCAAATTATGGATAACATTGAGAAGGATAGGAATTCCAGAGTACTTAATTGGGCTCATGAGGGACCTGTATATAGATAAAAAGGCTGTCATTAGAACAAAACAAGGGGATACTGCATGGCTTAAATCAGGAAGGGTGTGCCGGAGGGCTGTATCTTTTCACCATACTTATTGACTCTGTATGCTGAACAAATAATCTGAGAACCTGGACTATATGAAGAATAATATGGCATTAAGATTGGAGGAAGACTCATTAAAAACCTGTGATATGCAGATGACTCAACCTTGCTTGCTGAAAGTGAAGAAGACTTGAAACACTTACTGATGAAGATCAAAGACTACAACTTTCAGTATGGATTACATATCGACATAAAGAAAATGAAAATCCTCACAAATGGACCAACAAGCAGCAACATAATAAATGGAAAAGAGATTGAACTTGTCAAAGATTTCACTTTACTTGGATTCACAGTCAATACCCATGGAAGCAACAGTGAAGAATGCAGATGTATTGCACTGGGCAAATCTGCTGCAAAAGATCTCTTTTAAAGTGTTGAAGAGCAAAAATGTCACTTTGAAGACTAAGGTGCATCTAACCTAAGCCATGTTTGTTTGTTTTTTTTTCAATTGCCTCATAAGCATATGAAAGCTGGGCCATAAATAAAGAAGACCAAAGAAGAGTTTATCATTTGAATTGTAGTGTTGGTGAAGAATACTGGAAATACCATGGACTGCTAGAAGAACTAACAAAACTGTCCTGGAAGAAGTACAGACAGAACGCTCCTTGGAAGTCGGAATGACAAGACTTCATCACACCTACTTTTGTCATGTTGTCAGAAGGAACCATTCCCTGGAAAAGGATCTCATGTTTGGTAAAATTGAGGGTCAGCAAAAAAGGGGAAGGCCTTCAATGAGATGGATTGAAACAGTGGCTGCAATGATGGACTCAGGTATAGCAGGGATTGTGAGGATGGCACA
>NW_006921914.1:277687-281705 GCF_000298275.1 Orycteropus afer afer
CTTGTAGGTGTATGCATATTATTCTATCACTGACAGCATTGTACTTCAGGATAGATCTTGAAATGTTCTTTTTGACAATTAATGCAATGTCATTCCTCTTAAATTTGTCTTCCTGGCATGGTAGACTATACAATTGTCTGATTCAAAATGGACAATATCAGTTCATTTCAGCTCATTAATACCAATTTGTGTTTTATTTCATTTGTGGCAACTTCCAATTTTCCTAGATTCATATTTTCCACATTTAACATTCTGATTATTAATGGCTGTTTGCAGCTGTTTCTTTTCATTTTTATTTGTGCCACATCAACAAATGAAGGTCTCAAAACTTTACTCTATCCATATCATTAAGATCAACTCTATTTTGAGGAGGCAGCTCTTCCTGAGTCGTATTTTGACTGCTTTCCAACCTGAGAGACTCATTTTTTAACACTATATCAGTTCTCTGCTATTCACATGTAGTTAGTTGTCATTGAGTTCATTCTGACTCATGTGACTCCTGTGTCAGAATAGAACTATGGGTTTTCAAGGTTGTGACCTTTCACATATCAAAAAAAGAGAAAGAAAGAAAATCAATTCCTTAACCTACCATGTCCAGCAATTAGAAAAAGAACAGCAAGAAAAGCCATCAGTCACCTGAAGAAAAGAAATAATGAAATTCAAGCAGAAATAAATGAAACAGAAAATAGAAAAGCAATATAAACAATTAACAAGAGAGGAAGTTGGTTCTTTTAAAAGATTAATAAAATTGACAAAACACTAGCAAACTTAACACAGAATAAAAAGGAAACAATATAGATAACAAAAATTAAAAATGAATTTGACTATGTCGCAACAGCACCACCAGAAATAAAAAGGATAACAACAGAATATTATGAGGAACTGTCCATCACTTGTCTGTTTGTTATACTGTGGTGGTTTGCATGTTGCTATGAAAACATTTACCTATCTGCTCTGTAGTAAACTGCATAATGTGGCTTTTCTAGCCACAAGTCTTTGTAAACTCCATGGTGGAATTTGCTGTGAGCAACTGAGTAGCTCCTGATTGTTAAAGTTACCCGCCTGGGGTACTTCTGTTGGGAGTAGCACCAAGTAATTTTCCGGGAAGTTCTCTCTCTCTCAGGTGTATACAATTCTGAGGTTGGGACTGGTTAGTTTGGCCACTCTGCCAGGTTCAAAAGAGCCCTCCTAAAGGCAGAAGAAATCTCTCACTGCCAGCTGGGAGATGTGAAAGACACACATTGCTGAGGGAGAGATGTGAGAGACACACACTGCTGTGAAAGAGACTGAGACACACACTGCTTGGAGAGATACACTGAGAGACACGCACTCCTGGGAGAGAGACTGAGAAAGACTGTTGGCTGAGAGATGGTGGGCTGAGAGAGGCTAAGCATGTTCCTGACCTTGAATTGTAACCTGTTGCCTCCCTAATAAATCCCATAATCTTTGAGTTCTGTGTGGCCCCTGCAGTAAATTATCAAACCCAGCAGAGAAGTGGTGGATGTTGCAGGAGGAATGGTTGGTGTCAGGGTTGGTGAAAAGGCTGGAGGGAGGTAGCATGTCTGGCTTCACAGAAATAGGCCTTGGGGTATTGATGGTGATTCTGCCTTGCTGTTGTGTGGTTAGAGGAGTTCAGAAGATGTGGATTCTCTGTTCCTTTGGCATTTTCAAATAGTCAATTTGTTGATAACTCTGATGTCATACTTTCTAAGCTCTTATTTCAGGTCTGAAAGTTGCTACTTCTATGACTTGGTGCAAGTTATTTAACCATTTTGAGACTCATTTCTCCAACTATGAAATGGAAATATCAATGTTTATCTCAATTGATTATTGCATGAATTAAATAGATTAATGTCTGTAAGTTACCTAGCAGACTATTTGGCACTTAAAAGATGTCAGGAAATTGACCTCATATAATGAGAACAAAAACAAGAAACAGTAATTTCTCACCAAGAAGAGGATGTGGTTGTTATTGGTCCTTAGCTTTGTTCAAGAACTAAGAAGTGGAATTCAAAATGGAGTCTCACCAGTGAGCAGCACACATTTTCCCTCTGGCATCTAAGGACTTGGAAAACTAGGTACAACAGTTTGAATTAGGAACTTTGGTGCTCTGAACAGCTCACTGAATCAGATTGCACCAAACAGAGAAGAGCAGAATTAGAGGAAAGGCACAGGGAGATTATTTAGGAAAGAGCTACTAGTGGAGGACAGACGGGCCCCCAAGAGAGGCCATTGGAAACTTCCCTGGGGCATTCAATGTCTGCTGGGTGAGTGCAGCCTCCTGAAATCACTGAGCCAAGAAGGAAGACACCTTATAGCAGCATACCAGTGACCACTTAAATATTCCACCAGGCAGCGGCAGAGATCTGCCTTCAGTGGCAGATTTTCTTGGTAATTTGGGTCGTCCTGGTGCAGGTGGGCAAGGGCTCCACTGCTGAGATTCAGGTGGAGAACTCACTGCTGCTCCCTGCCCTCCCAGTGGGTCACAGAGTGGGCTTGGGTCAGACTGGGAGACATCATGCTTTTCTTTGCCATGGATATCGGGACTGCAGGTCACTAGCAGGTACTCCCCTGACTCTAACACAGCTGAAATTGAGTGCATATTTGGTGCCACAGGTGGGCGGTATCACAGACAAACTCTAGAGCCTGCCATTAGCAGTCTGGCAGGATTGCATCAGCACCACAGCAGACGGGGCAAGGAGAGCAAAGAAAACGCAGCTGAGTGCAGTGCCAGGAATCTTGCCTTGGACCCATTATGTGGCACTGTGGGGTTATGGAGGTAGGGTCTTTGAGTGTGCCTGAAGTTGGTGGAAATTTGCATCGCTCTGACAGTGGGCATCTTTCCTGAGGTTGAGCTGCGGTCTTGCAAATAAATACGTCATCAATAATAGCTTGCTCAAAGCCCTAGAAACCGATCCTAGCAACACTAAGCTTTCCTTCTTCTGCTTCCACCTTCTCCACCAATAACTTCACTCATTCAATAGAAGAAACCATATTCAGCCAATTACCATAAAACCTGCCACTTAGAACTCTAAACCCTCTTTACGACAAACAGAATCACATATTCACACTACGCACAGTGATTCCATCATCACAAAGAAAACAGCAGAGCAACCCAACACACCTGAATCAATAATAAAATAAAACACACCAACTTCACCTTTTCAAAATATTAAACCATAAAACCAAGACAAAACAAATCAACACGTAACCAGCTGCTAGAGACAACCTAACGAGACAGTGCTCTACCAGATTCCAGGGGCCTAAGTAGAGGTTTTGCTTTCCAGTAACTCCAAGAACTCTCTGGACCTGCACTACACAACTGAAAGGGTCTTAGTTTACACCTTTTTTTTTTTTTTTTCCTGTCATGGTTAACCCTGTTCCTTTTTGGTTTTTCTTTTGTTTTTGCTTTTTTGTTTGTTTGTTTGTTTTCTTCATTATTCTCTTTCTCTACCTTTTTTCTCCTAGTGAACTATCTCCAGATATTGCAGGTTTACCTGTTTTCTTCTTCTTTTCTCCCTGTTTTCTTTTTTTGGGTTACTGTTCCTGTGTGACTTCAGGGTGTATTTTTTGTCCATGCACTTTTAGTTCCTTTGATGGTCATTCAATTGTAATTTTTGCTGAACTGAGTGGGAGACACCAACAGTCCCCATAAGATACAAGTATACCCACACCTCCTGCAACTTCACTTACTGACCAAGAGCCAGCACCTCCTTCTCCACCAATGGGCCAACAATAAAAAACCACCAAGAAGAGCCTGAATCATCCTTGGCTGCTCTTCACAAACAATTAACAGGGATCTTAATACAATACCATGATGCCTCAGAGACAACAGAACAGCACAGTCCACACAAAGAAGAAAGATAAAGTGGTACAAACAAGGAAACAAGATACAGACCCAGAACACATCCTTGATGAAGAAATAGCATTGGAACTCTCTGATAAGGAATTCAAAAGAATTATATTTAGATATCTTCAAAGGATTGAGAGACAGACCAAAGAAAACACAGAAAAAACC